>NC_081542.1:5811195-5926352 GCF_901000735.1 Corylus avellana | reverse complement strand
TCGATCTCGAGCCAGGCTCGAGCTCGAGCTCGAGCTCGACTTTGTTTTTTTTTTTTTTTGTTTTTGTTTTTTTTTTTTTGTAATTTAGATGTATTAGATTATAAAAATCATCCAGAATAATTTGCACCTTAAAATACTAAAGAATATTAAACAAACATATCAGATTAATGTCAACCTTACAATTAAAACTAACAAAATCAACTAAAATGCTAAAGAACATTAAACAAATATAATAGATTAATCCCAACATCACAATCATCCATACAAAATCAACTAAAATTTTATGATCATATTATCTCACAATTAATATTAATATTATCTTAGATCTAAGATCATGTGATACATCATATATGTTTTATAAGAATAAAGTATATAATTATAATGTATTGATTAAATAACACAATAACTTATGCAGATATACAATATGATTATATAATGATTAATGATTATGTGATATATACGATTCCAATTTCCAAAGTATAAACTATCTAATTATAATATTTGTATTAAATGACACAATAACTTGTGCGGTTGTACTATATGATTATATCATATGATAAAATGATTAATGACAATATCATATATATATATATATATATATATATATATATTTCTTATATGTTTTTATATTAATATATACATATATTATATATATAATATATATACACACATATACATAAATAACAAAAAAAAAAAAACAAAGGTATATAATATATTTGTTATTATTGAGTAAATGAGTAATGTTGATTATATATTGTTATTTGTTACTTAATAAAAAATATACGAGCCGACCTTAATAAGCGAGGCGAGCCTTATACGAGCCGAGTTCACGAGCTGCTCACGAGTTAGCCGAGTCGAGCCGAGCTTGTTTCGTTTAATATTCGAGCTAGGATTTGTGTTCACGAAGTGCTTCATATAATATTCGAGTCGAGCACGAGCCGATCTTATGCGAGCCGAGTCCGAGCTTGCTCGCGAGACGCTTCGCTCACTTAACAGCCCTATGCACACTCTTAACCCCCTTTTATCTAGTTTTATTCTCTCTTATTGACTTTCGTGTTGGAGTGTCCTCGATTCTCTAAAACCAGCCGGCTTTCTAACTACCTCTTATTTATAAATTTACAATACAAATTATCTTTATTTATAAGAATGTGAGAGCGAATTTAATGCATTTAAATATGGTTTGATTTGATTTGAATCAATTATAATCAATGTTGAAATCCAATCCCATAATATAAAATCAAATCCCACAAATATATTCTAACACGGAATTTTGTACCAATCGTGGATGTCTTAAAAAAAAAAAATGAGGTGTCAATATTTTTCTGCTCATATATTCTTCATATAATCTTACAAATTAATTATTAAATTTGTGGATTTATGTAGACACCACATAAGTCAATGGTGGACCCCACAAATCTAATGATTGGTCTATTTAATTTGTAGGAAAATATGAGAAAAATATAGACAAATTATTGACACTAATCATTTCTCTAAAAAAAATAAATAAATAAAACTCTGAGTTTTTTCACAAAACCAAATCCTAAATTTGCATATATATATATATATATGAGAAGTATTACACATTAATTTCTTGTTTTGCAAACCCCCTACTAAATCTATGATACCTATACGTGGTCCTACAAATTTAATGGTAGATTTGCTCATCTCTTATATAAAGATGGACCAAAGATGAAAATCAAGTGTTGGTGTCTAAACCCAATAATGGCCCTATGCTGGCTGATTAGGTGAGCGCAACCTACACAAAGAGAAATACAGTTAGAGTGACACGCCGACGCTTGTCGGTAATTCCTTGGGGGCGTTACATGCCTCTCCAATGCTCATGTCAAGGTAAGGAAGAAGGAGAATTATGGTGAGCAATTAGATTAAGGCTCCATTTACTTCGACATAAAATGGTTTTCAGAAAATGATTGTCGCATTTTTCGGTGTTTACTTCGACGTAAAATAGTGGTCAACGGAAAATATTTTTCTTTTAACTGAAAATTCTTCTTTAATTTTTTAAAAATGGTTTATGATTTGATTTTCCAACTATGAGCATCTCATTCTTAAATCGATAGACCTTGCCAAGACCCACCCAAAACCTCGCCGAGACTTGATCGGGACTCGCCCAGGACCCAATTGGGACCACACCAGGATCTGCCTGGGACTTGACCGAACTTGAACGGCACCTGCCCGGACCTGTCCAAACAGGACCCGCTTGGACCTACCCAAGACCCGCCTGAGACCTGATTGGGACCCACCCGAGACCTGACCTGGACTCGCTTGGGACCTGACCGAGACTTGACCGGAACCTCGCCGGGACCCGCCTAGGACTTGCTCGGGACTTGACCGAGACCCCACCGAGACTTGCTAGGGACTTGACCTGGATCCCGTCGGGGCTTGACCGGGACCCGCCCAAGACCTGCCCGGGACTTAACCGGACCTGCCCTGGACTTGCTAGGGACCCGCCCGGGACCTGCTCGGGACCCACTTGAGATTTGAATGGTACTCGCCCGGGACCCGCCTGGGACTTGACCGGGACTTGCCCGAGACGCCGCCAAGACCTGACCGGGAGATGACAGGGACCCGCCCAGGACTTGCCCATGACGTCGCCAGGACCTGCCCGAGACTTGACTGGGACCCTCCCTAGACTTGCCCGGGACCTTGCTAGGACTCGCCCGGGACTTGCTCAGGACTTGACCAGGACCCACCTTGGACTTGATAGGACCTGCCCAGGACCCGCTCAGGGCTTGCTCGGTCGGGTTCCGAGCAAGTCCCGTTGGGGTCCCAGCGAGGTCCCGCTCAAGTCCCGGGGGGGTCCTAAGTCAAGTCTTGGGCTGGTCCCGGGAGGGTCCCAATCAAGTATTGGCGGGTCAGAGTGGGTCCTGGTCAAGTCCCAGCGAGATCCCGGACAAGTCCCAGTCAAATATCGGCGAGGTCCCAGTGGGGACCTTATTGGAAAAAAAAATATTAAAAAATATATATTTTCTATGTGCGCGGTAAACGCCGTAAAATGTTTTTAACAAAAAATATTTTACGGGAAAATGACTTCCCTAAAAATATTTTTTTGAAGAAAACCATTTTTAAATGGAGCCTAAGTCATTAGGAAGATGGTACATCTTGCCTTTTATAGGTAATTGCTTGGCCCTTTTAGCATCTTTCTCGGGCTGGTGATGCGTGCTTGGCCCTTTTAGCATCTTTCTCGGGCTGGTGATGCGTCCTTTTCTCTTTCCTAGCCGTTGTGGTAACCAGGGTTGCGTGGAGGGAAGGGAATCTTCATGATGTGAGCCTCAAGAGCAAATCTTCTGCATGCGAGAGAAGACTTTGAGTGGTGCTCTCAAGTTAGGACATGTGAGTGCGTATTGGTTGAAACCGAGGTCAGCTTGGATTCGGGCCATTTGATCAATCGACACAGCTCTTGTGGGGCTTGGGATTTGCAAGTGGGTTGGTGGCTCCAAATCCGACGAGTCTTGAGATCCTATGCAGTATGGGCTTCAAGAGGTTCCTAAGTTTTATAGGAGTCCTCCAATTTCTTTGAATGATTTGAAAATCTATTCATGGGAATTTTGTCTTGTGGTTCTGGGCTATTCAAGGGCCTCGGGCGATTCCTAGGCCCTCCACCAAATATTTCTCTAAATTTATATTGAAAACAAAAACAAGAACAAAGAACAAATTCATTAGAGTTTGCTTTCACACAATGCTTAAAAAAGTAGGAAAAATCCAACTCAAAAGATTGTAACGTAACTGCTGACTTCCAATATGATGATGTTAATAGAAAATAAAAATTAAAAATTAAAAGAAAAAAATGTAGGAAAAGAAGGCAATTGGATTTGGAAGTTTCCCAAATGAAAATCCCAAGTAGGGACTCAAACGGCTCTTAATTAATTAAAGAATCTACGATAATACTAGTTGCGGTCCTTGACGGCTCTTGCTAGGAATTCTTTTCTTTGAATTTTGGTGTGGAAAAGAAAGAAGTCCAATGTCCACGGTCTACATGTTCCCTTCTAGATTGTCTCCCTCCTCCTACCGCTTGTCAATTTACCCTTCTTTTTTTTTTAATGGATTAGGGAATCGAATTCTTCTAGATGGGTATCCAATTCATTAATTTTCAAAAGAACAATTGCGGCAACCCCTTCATTACACTTGCTCTTTCTCTGCTTTCTTCCCACAAAGATTCTTACACAACAGTCAGTCAATCATATCACACATAGCTTCATTTGTTTCACATCAAATTTGGGATCTCTTTGTGTTATGTGATGGAGGATGTTTATTTAATTAGATAATCGTGTAAATTGGGTATTTTATGCTCTCCAATAGAAAGCAGACATTTCATACCAAATAATTTTTATTCTCTTGACAAATACTTTATACACAAAATACACATTGACAAAACTATGAGAACCACTATCTTAATTGGTTTTGAAAACTCTGATATCAAGGGCTCAGATGTAGGTGGAGGGTTCGGTGGTGGGTGTTAGGTTAGAATGAATGGAAAAGTTTATGAGATTAATTTGAATTAAAGATATATTGTTTTCATTTTCATTTTCATTGTATTTCATGTTTTTACTTAATGTGTCAAATTTTTATTGACGGCCATAAAATGGACATCACGTCTTGATAAAAGGGACTCTAAAAAAAAATGTTAAACATATAACTCTTTTATAATTTATTAACAACTATCAGTATATCATTATGCTAATGTGAACACTCAACATGTAGATAGAAAGATGCTTATTTTAAGAGATTAATGGTGTGCAGTTAATTAATTTGTTATTTATGAGAGAACGTCATTCCATTCAATCTCTCCCTCTCTCTTATCTTTTTTTAAGCAAAATCTCATTCAGATTTTTTTTTTTTTGAACGGAATCTCATTCAGATTTATACAGCTTGATGAGTTTCAATTATTACGAAACGAGGAAAAAAAGAAAGAAAATGGAAACAAATAGAGAGATACATTACTTTATGAAAAATTTTATATATATATAGCAGAAGCAAAGAGAGAAATAAAGAAGAATAAGTAAATAGGTTAAATCACTCACATTTGCTTAACAAATATTTAATTAAAAAACACTTTTTTTTTTTAATTTCAACTATCAATTTTTTCAAAGCATTTGTATGAGCTCACCATTTTGACTATTTACTTTTACTTTTTTTTATTTAAAATATTTTTTATTTATCTACCTTTTGTATTCCCAAGAAAGAAATAAAATAAGATTTTTTATTTTATTTTTTTTGTAAGCATGTGTCAAACTTTCCTAAGCACTGAGCACTATAGCAGCTCAGAAAATTTGTAGTCATTTCATTGAGCTGGACGTGGAGCATTTTTTATTGAGGCCAATGTCTAATAGGAGTGGTAAACAATAAAACTTAAAGTAAATATAGAAGAGAATAAACCTTAAAAAATAATAATAATAATAATAATAAATGCCTAATATAGAGAATACAAAATACAGAATGTAATCAAATCTTTAAATTTGATTATATTTAATTACGATTAAACCTAAATGAAAAAAAAAAAATTGAAAAATATATATTCTCACACTCTAGTCACCAATTAAAAACTCAAACAATTCTCCAAAAAAAAAAAAAAAATCGAATAAAATATTTATTAAGTTATTCTTGCTGAACAAGAAAAGGTCACAAATTTGTTAAAATAAAATATTTGACTTTGACTATAAACTTGTGTATTAAAAATTCAGAGCATGTGGTGGGTTGATTGTCCAGTCGTATTGCTAGTGCTCCATTCCAGAACTCTTCAAAAAGTCCACATTAGTACACAACCAGCAACGCAGGCCAAATTCATTATATAATAATACCATTTACCATATTTCTAGAATATAATATAGACCGTGACTAGTAAAACTCAAATTTTTCTTTTTCAATATGCTTTTTGATACCGTTACTGTGCTTTCACACTTCCTTCCACCGCGCTCTTTTTTCTTTTTCTTGTTTTGTTTTTATTTCGGAAGCTTCCTAAGCACTAACCTTGCTCCACGCGTCGCGCCTGCCATGACTGAGCGCTGATGTCACCCATTCCATGTTCACGAAAAGGCAACGAAGCCTTAAACGGGGCCCCACTTCCCAATACCAAAGTCTTGATTCCCACGCAGCTTCTCCGATTCTCCCTCATCTCTGTGACTCTGTCTGTCTCATTTATAAACCCCCTCCCACTCCTCACCATCTGGAGCATTGCTTTTACTTCTCTCTTCTTGTGTGCTCATGCCCTCACTGCTCAGATCAACTGCAACTGACAACACAGCATGAGCTCTATTCACAACCGTCCGATCTTAACTCAACAAAGCCTGTCCTGCACCGCGAAGAATGGAAGCATTTATTATCTGCTTTTGCTTGCTCTCCTGGCGTTGGAGATTCCTTGGGCCGCGGCCCAGCCCAGCCCTCCCCAGGACCCTTACCAGTACGCCAAGTTCAGCCCCTCGATGGCGATAATCGTCGTCGTTTTGGTTTCCGCGCTCTTCTTCATGGGATTCTTCTCCATCTACATCCGGCACTGCGCGGGGGCCCAGAGCGGCAACAGCGTCGCGGCACGCGTCTTCTCCCGACACGCGGCGGCCGCGCGTGGGTTGGATCAGGAGGTGATCGATACCTTCCCCACGCTGGCCTACTCCACGGTGAAAGGGCTGAAGATCGGGAAAAGCGCGTTGGAGTGCGCGGTGTGCTTGAACGAATTCGAGGACCACGAAACGCTGCGTTTGATCCCCAAGTGCGACCACGTTTTCCACCCGGACTGCATCGACGCCTGGTTGGCTTCCCACACCACGTGTCCCGTTTGCCGCTCCAACCTCGTCCCTCAACCCGGCGAGTCTGTCCACCTACCCGCCGAATTAAACACCCAGTTAGACGTCGAAGCCCAAAACGACGCCGTCCTGGAGCAGCCACCCAACCCAGAACTCCAACGAGAAGAGGAACACGGACCGGAAGAACCGGGCAAGCAGACGTTGAATCGGAACCGTACACGTAATTCAAGGTCGGGCCGGGCGCGTTGGCTTCCATTTCCCCGGTCCCACTCGACGGGGCACTCGCTGGTCCCACCGGGCGAGAACACGGAGCGGTTCACTTTGAGATTGCCGGTGGAGGTGAGGAAGCAGCTAATGAACCGGCATCTGAGCCGGGCAACAAGCATGGTGCTATTGCCAAGGGAAGGGAGTTCGAGGCGGGGGTACCGAACCGGATGGGAGGGGAGTAGTAGAGGAAAGAATTATAGGCGGCTGGAGAAAGGGGACCGGATGTTTAAATCGGACAGGTGGGTGTTTTCCATGACGCCGCCGTTTCTCATGAGAGCGTCCTCGTTAAAGTCACCGAAGGTGGTCGCCACTAATGATGGCGAGGGCACTTCAAGTCGACCGGAAGGATCAGGGAGTAACTCGGTCCGACCTCCGGTTTAAGGCACAATTTTGGATTCTTCCCCGCAATTCTTGTAAATTTTGTCATGTCTATTTCTTTTTTCTTTTTCTTTTTTTTTTTTTTTAATTTTTTAATTTATCCAAGCATCTCAATTTCTTTTAAGTATGTTAATCTAAATTTGTAAAATAGATGTATAATATTTTGTATGTAATAGGAACGTGCCAATCCTAACATACAAACTTCATTTGAACAAGATGCATGAATCATGATGGATTATGTCTATTGCCAAGTAATTCGAATAAATTAATCATTTTTTGGTGAAAATGAACAAAGTAAAAAGGAAAAATGAAAAGAGCAAAAATGTCTTCGGCCGCTTTGGTCGGTGTGGAGGGCCGGAGGCCTACCTACCAGAAACATGGCTGGCAGCTTGACTATGCATTCCCTTGTCTCAATGTTTCAGGGCTTGAATGTTGTCCAAAAACCAAAAACAAAACAGGTTATTGTGGTAGAATAATAACGCCCCACTGATTTGACTGTTTTCACTAATTACATTTATGGGATTTTAGTTATTCTTGGCAGCCTAAATGCCAATCAGTCAAGGCAAAGCAATATTGATTTCGACGGAAGGATGCTGTGTGTTGGGTGCCTTGGGAGATAACGCATTAACCATGCTGTGTGTTGGGTGCCTTGGGAGATAACGCATTAACCAAACCAGTAATCCTACACGTCACCTCTATTTAATGTAAGTGGTCTTGTTTTTTATAGCATTCAGTGTATAAAAATTAGTTTTATAAATATCTGGAGATGGGACGATAATGGTGATGAACAAAATCTCTAAGCGACTAAGAAGAATATCTCATTAATATTTTGTTATCCTCATCATTTATCTTTATTTATAGTTGTCAAGTGTAAGTGGCATAATACACTCATACACCACTATCAAAGTTAAGTCGATCTTTATCACATTGCTTTGTAATTTTATATAACTAAATTGAGTTGATGAATAGGGGGAATTGGGACTCCATTATTATTTATTTTAACTGAAAAGTCGTTTTGTTTTAAGCCCATAATAAGATGAGTCCATTTTTGTGTACACTCTATATATAAGAGTGAAGTTTCGGTCAATATGCGAAAATTATGATTGAGGTACTAGTGATCTCTTTACACACATGTACATAACATTGTTTTCTTTTGTATTTAGAGCATATATCGGAGAGACATCAAGAAAATATTGAAAAGCTTATCATGTAAATTAACGGAGAGATATATGCATTTCTTATACTTAATTGACACATGTTATGGAGAAAGAATAAATCTATTATTGAATTATACTCTAACCGTTTAAGATTCCTCAAATTACTTTAAAGTAAGGAGGCTTAGAATTTCTAGAATCATCCTATAAAAAAATATATATATTCTCTTTATTAATTTTCCATCTCAAATTAGGTAGACACGTCAACAAATGTGCCTCTTGTTTGTATCAAAGTTGACATATACTCTTGAAGACTTTTTTTTCATATTGTTAGGAGGAGATTGGGTGATTGACTCCAAAGGCAACCATAAAGGACCGGCATTGTAAACGCTACTACAGCGACGTTTAATTTGATCATCAAAAAACCCCCAAAAAAAGTAAGCATGCAATATTGAAGGCTATGGAGAGCCTCTTTCTTTGACCATCTCAAAATCATTTTGGCTTTGCGTGGAGTGCTGTATCGTGCCTAACCAAGTAGACATTTTAAGCTCAAACCCCTCATTGGTAGGTAACCTGATCCTCACCAATCAACACGGAGGTAGTTAAAGGCTATTTGGTTAAATGCAGTGTATATAAATTCAATGTTAATACGTCTTTTAGAAAGAAAAAAAATGTGAAGTAATTTATACCGTTAGATATATCAACTTTAAAAATGTGAGTTGGTGCTTATATTCCGAAATCTATTTGGGTTTATGATTTTAAAATGTGTGATTGCAAAACGTGATTTTTAAAAACACAGTTGAACGTTTGGCGAAATCGTAGTTTAACATTTAAAATTGTGTGTTTTTGAAAAGCACATTATTACCCGCGATTCGAAAACGTAGATTTTTTGCCATCTCAAATAATTTATTTTTTACGATTTAATTTAAAAAATTACTTTTTATCTATAAAATCGCGGTATCAAACTCACTCTAAATTATTGGCAGCTGCTAAATAGGCTTATCATCGGCAGGCGGCAGCTCGGATTCATGATCTTTGTGTTGCTTGCTAGCTTGCCCCAAAAAAACTGGCTTTAGTTGGCCTTTTTCTACTTTTCACATGTATTCAAGGCTTGACCCAAGTTTGAGTGGATTTGTTAGATAGCCATTAGCCAATAGTCAGGCTGCAATGGCTACACTCAAAATGAATTGAAAACTCACCCTCATGGCCTCTCTAATTTGGCCTTTGCTTTGGACTCTTTTGGCCCCTTCATTTCTTTCGTTGTCGTCACATTAATTGTTTCTACTTTCTAATAAGCCATCAACATGTTTGTTAACGAGTTATTTTAATATTTTAGTTGCTTATATTGGAAGGAGACAATAAAAACAAGTTGTTATTGTTAAATCTTTTTTATTTTATTTTATGAATATTTATATAATTCAGGGAAAGGGGCTATTTCTTGTCCTTCTTGATCATATGATAAGGTTTTGAGTCTTTGGATGACATTTTCAGTTTGACATTTCATGAATGAATCGATTGCTTAGTCAATAGACATCATTACCTCATTACGAAAGGTGCTGCACGTTTAGAAATTCAAATGAGATAGATGGGGAATTAATTGAATATTTTATAGATACACATGTTTTGAGTAAGGGCTAGCATTTCGTATTTGCGGATTGGGACTGGATAGACTCACAGATCAACTGGATATTGGTTAACTCGAATTCGACCAATTTTGTTAAACGGGTCAAATTCTTCTGACACAACCCATTTAAATAAGCATATGACCTTATACAACCCACATAAATATAACCCATTTAAACAGGATGTGTTGGGTTTACCATTTAATCTACTTCAACTTGTACATGAATTTAAATGAAAAAAAAAAAATAGCCATTTAGGATTTTGTTTTTTAATTATAGAAAAAAATATAATCTAATTTATAGGATCATGCCAACAACCTATGAGTTAAGTAAGTTGACTCAAAATTAACTCATTTATTAATACTCAAAATTGACCCATTTATTATAGGTGTTAACCAAAACTGACCCAGCACAGCACTCTTTAACTACTGGTGGCCTATGAGGCTTCTGGGTAGGGAGGCTGGTTGGTCAAACTTTTCAAGCTGGAGGCCTATGGACTAGGGTCACCCCCAGCGGCTGATAAAGGAGTTTCTGATTTGCATTGCTACATGATTTCTGATGTCCTTACATATAAAATTGTGAAAAAAATGATTTTTTTTTTTTTTTTTTTTTAAAGGCAAATAGATCCAAAGTGTGGACCGGAATTCTGGCCATTGAATCTCATCCAAAAATTTACAAGTCGTCACATGTTTCACTAATTAAAAAATAATATTTTATTATTTAAATTTTAAAAAATTAAAATAAAATAAAATAATAAAAATATATGAGGTGGTTAGTCATCCCAATTTTTTTCATAAGAGTCGAAGTCACAAATTCACCCACTAATTTCTGGTTCAGCACAGCCACCTGTGGCGCCCAAGACTTCACCACCAGGCCTCTCTCCTTTGTCCTTCCCAGGAAACCCCCCCGGAAGCAACATATCCAAGTCCGGCTCAGGTATATATATGTGGATGTGAATGTATATCGAAAAAAGAGTGGCTTGAGATAGCTATTGGGTTGGAAAGGAGTAGCTTGAGATTCTTGTGGGTGGTGCGCAATCCAGGATCATAACTTGGCCGTGAAAGTGCAACCTGCGCTGGACTTGGATATGTTGCTTCCAAGGGGTTTCTTGGAAGGGACAAAGGAGAGAGGCCTGGTGGTGAAGTTTTGGGCGTCGCAGGTGGCGGTGCTAAACGACAAATCAATGGGTGGATTTCTGACTTCGGCCCTTGGGGTGGCTGAAGCCACCCCATGTCTCAATTGGGGTGGCCGGCCACTCCATATATTATTATTATTATTATTATATATATTTTTAAAATTTTAAATAATAAAATATTAATTTTTAATTAGTGGGACACGTGGCGGTTTGTAAACCTTTAGATGAAATTCAATGGCTAGAATTTCAAAAAAAAGTGATGAGCAATTTATCATCTATTGCTGAAATCTCGGTCCGTGTAAACTCATTATTTTAGTCCAACAACTTTATCAATGCTCAAAATTGTCTAATTTATCTACAATAGTGGATTGGGAGAACTTGAAAATCTGCACATGGTTCAAGATCATTCACTTCTATTGCTTAAATTTGTACAACTATCATATATCAATTAGGAGAAAATGACTTTTCAACATGTTTCACATGTTTAGAAAATGACTTTTTTCCAACCCATACATAAATCTTTTATCTTGTATTAATTGCCCCTTTGGAGGTAGGTGTGAGTATTATAATTTGGCAGTGATAATAATTAAAAAAAAAAATTATAAGAAATTAATAATTAAAACCCCACCTAAGTAGCAATATCTTCAAAGCATCAAGCAGTACCTATGAGTGATGGTGATTGATATAATCATAATATCCAAACTCATATTTTAATCTTTTATGTTAAGTGGTGTCCCGGTGTTTGACACCATATTACAAAGATGGTTCATGTCTCTCGCTCTTAATCTGAAGGAAGAAAAGAAAAGAAAAACAAACATAAATGTTTTTAAACACATTATAAAAAACGATCCATTTAACAATTGAGTATTCTGTCGAATTAATACATCTTAAAACTTTTGACGCTGCCCAACTAACAAACCGCGAGAGATGCAAGCGAACTAACAAATGAAAAGCCCACACAGATGATCCTAGGAACAAACAATTGAATGAAAGCTAGTGATGGTGTCTTGAATAATGGAAAATGGTAACCCCTTTTACAGTTTCAAGCTGGGACAAAATGATTGGCACAATTACAAACTAGTCCACAACTAGAAAATGACCCACAAACATTGGAGATGATGGTGATGGTGACATGCAACTAATGGATGATCAGTAGTCTCTTTTTTCCCTTGGAGCGAGGATGATGAACATGGATAAATAATGGGCCCTTGTCACAATCAGATAAAAGATAGGGTTCATGGCATAAAAAAGCCCAATAAACCCACCCATACAAATGATCCTTAGAATTAGCCTGTAGGATTGATTAAAAAAAAAAATGGAGACCGTAGCTGATTTGGTAACAGTCTAACAGACTCATAAAATAAGGGGAAGATTATATGAATGCAAAGGAGCGAGTGTAAAAGGTGTTAAAGTACATAGGATGAGAATAAAAAAATGTGGGTAATTAGTAGAACATACCAGTGTTTAGACATGTAAGTTCAAGTAGGGACGGAGCAAAAAATTATTATGGGCAAAAGCTAGGTAAGGGTGGGTATCGGTTCAGCCGGTATCGTAAGAGCATTCCTATCAATTTGTAAAAGTTGGTTAAGTCAATTAATTAACCGACTTCATACCGATAATGAATAGTTTTAACTTTTTCGGTTAATCGCTTAGTTGGTTAATACGTGGTCGGTTAAGTCGGTTAATTTTCAGTTACAAATTTTTTATGTTAAGGTTTATCAACTTCCTTATAACTATAAAATCAATAAAGCATATACTTTATAAATGAAAAGAAAAAGTAAATTCAAGAAACACATATCAAAAAGGCAATCACAAATCAGACAAACACAATAAGGAAATCTACAAGATAAAATTCAAAATTCACTTGAAAAATTGGTTAGGCCGGTTAATTGTCGATTAGCTGACAAAAAAAATTTATACCGCCTACCGAATCGAACTAATGTCAAAACATTATTTTTATTCTGCCTACCGACCGCCAGAAGTCGATTGTCGGTCTGTGATGGTTCGGTAGCAGTCGGTAGGCAATAAACGGTTAATCTGCCTACCCCTCTAGTCAGGAGCCAAAATATTTTGCTGCTAGAGGCCTGTACTATTCTAGTCTCCATTACAAAAAAATGAGATAAAGCCGACGTTTCCAATTCTACTGTTTAGGGAAAACGCCGTGTAAAACGACATATGCCGACGTGGTGTGCCGATGCCGAGAATGGGCCAGCAATGACAGTGTGTTTAGATGAAACGTTGTCCCTGGGTCAGCTGTGTCAGCATTTGCAAAAAAAAAAAAAAAAAAACGTTGTCCATTTTGTAGTGCTCCCTCTTCCTCTGTCCCCGAGTTCAAGGTTTTGGGTCAAAATAGTGTTTTCTGAATTTTTATTTTTTTTCTTTGAAATGAGGATCTTATGTAGTTAAGATAATAAGAATAATAAATTTAATTATTTAATTAATATTTTAACCGGTTGGATGTGAGAAACAATCATGGTGGGATTTGGAAATGAATGTGGGGGATAGCTCCCGGAAAGAGGCGGTTTTTCTTGGTTTTGTAACGACGAGATTGTGATAAATAGTGGAGGAATAGTTCATCAAATCTACTGCTTCGACGTAACAAGTTTCGAAAGCGCCGCAAATGAATACACTTGAAAAAACAAAAAAAATAATAATAATAACCCAACCGTAAATTACTTTGGAGGCGGTGCAATTACCGCCTTGAGAAGTTGAAAACGCGCCGCAAAAACAGATTATACCCTTAAGATCCCAATGTAATGGGCCAGCTTTCTATAAAATCCCATAACTAGGTCCAGGCCCAACTCTGACAAAGAGGCAAAAAGAAAAACACCATTACCACCATTGGAAGGTGTTTCTCCCTGCAACAATCTGAGAAAAGAGTAATGGAGGAAGAGGAAGAGCAGCAAATCAGGGAGCGAAAGCAGCAGAGGAAAAGCTCTGTAGTGATAAAGATACCATCTTATCAGGAAGTGATTGAGAGCTCACAGTCGAAGTCAACCCCTCCCTCTCTCTTCAACCCTTCCCAGTCCTTCTCTCAGGCCTTCTCCTTCATCAAATCCTCTGAGTTCTACACTCCACCTCCCCCACCCTCCAATGCCTCCTCCTCTTCTTCCTCTTCGCATTTCGCACAGGCCTCCAACGGCACCGTTTCAAGGTACCCCATTTACCCCTTTCAATTGAAACCCAATATATTTTTATTGTACTGATGCTATAAAGTTGGATTTCTGTCTGTTTTGATGAAAACTTTTTCAAGGAAGTTTTACGGTGGTACAGTTTAGGCTTGGGTTACCCATTTAGCTAAGAGTAATTTGTTGTTATCTTTATGTGATGGTTTCCTTTTGAGGTAATTTGGCTTCTGGGAAATTTTTGTTGTTTTAGAGTTTAGCCTTTAGGTACCCATTTGGTTTTTTGTTTGCTTTGGTGGAAAGTGGGGAGGTCTTGTCATTGTTTGCTTTATTTTGGTGGATTTGACAATGGAAAGGAGAAGTGGGGGAAACGAGATTTGGGGACTTGTGGATTCAGCTATATGTGTTTGTTTGCAAGAGAGAAAAAGTTTGAGTAAATTCTGCAATTTAGTTATACTTGTTTGACTTAGGTGAATCGAGGCTATTGTTTTCTTTGGTACCAAATAGGTAAGGATGAAAAGGAAATCAAGATTTTATTTTATGTCATTGCAAATTTGCAATGCTTTATGTTTAGGGAGCGAATGAAGCATGAGTTTTCAATCTCGAGGGATATTACTCTCTCTTTGGATATTCATGTTTTTATTGATTTATACCTGAGAAAATAAGGAACTTTACAAGACGAAGCTAATACCACTATGTAGAATTGATTCTTGTAGGTGCCTTTCTGTTATAAGCGGCTTCAGATTTTCAATTCTGAGTGTTAACAAGAACCAAAACTATAACACTCATAAAGTTGCTTTCTTTTCATTTCCTTTGTTTTCTCAGCAACTACATGATGAGTCTTGTTGTGAGGGAGTTTGTTTTGCTACTTCCATCTAAACTTCAGACTGCTTTCTGCGATATGTTGTTTGTTTTTAGGCTTCTTTGAAATTGAGATGCTCTATTTGATCTGTTTTTTGTTTTAGGCAAACTAGTCCATCAGATGCACCATCTTCTTCGTCATCAACTTTTGCTGCTGCTCCTGCCACTACTTCATCAATGTTGTCAACATCACTTGCCACACAGAACCGCAATGCAATTCTGGTGAGCCACAGACAGGTAAGAGTATTTATTTAGGGCATGTTATGCCATTACATTGAATTTAAATGGCCACATTGTGGTTTACTTTGCCTTTAAGCAATGGATATTGCATCATAGTCAGGGGCAGAACCCGGTTGTTTATCTAAGGGGAGGTAGGATATAGTTCTAAAATAAAATCCCGTCTGGTATCTTGCGGGTTCGTCTCTAAGAATATATGAGCAGTTGGGTATTCTTGGTGAAAGATGGTATACTCATAAATTTTTGCAAGAAAACATTGATTGCTAAAGATAAACCGGAATAGGTAAATTGTTTGTAGTATATAGGACCCCGTAACGTACATAGCAAAGTGCCAATAGTCCGAGCTTTATGTTGCGCTTGTGTTAGACCAAGATTTTTGGCATTAATAAATTCATGTTTTAATTATCCAAAAACTAAAAGACATTTTTTTATATACTTTTGGCCTTGTAACAAAATGGGGGACTAGTTAAATTTTTTAATTGGTACGAGGTAAAGAAAAATGGCAGAAACTATTTATGATATGTTTATCAATATGATTTATTTCCTTTCTCGGAAGAGTTCTTACTTTTCTTTGTCTATAAATTCGTTTACCCTTCTTTTAAGGAAAAAAAGAAGGATAGAAGAGTTGGGTTGAAGAGGTTGACATTACTTTTTGTTTCTATGAAAATAGATATGTGCTCGGTCTAGAGAACTAAGGGACAAATTATAAAGGGTTTTTTTTTATTTTTATGTGTAATTGGATTCTATTGACTTCAAAAAAATGACTAATCACGGTTTTGAGAGGCTGGAGTTCCAAATTTATGGCTTTGTAGAAAAGCTTCCTAAATGGCATGACCAAAAAAGAAAACATGTGGTAACTAATTATTTCAAGTAACTTCAAGCAGAGGAGGGGGGGCATGTTGAAACCTTCAATCAGGGATGGACCTTTTGGGAGGTGGGCCTTTGAAAGTTGGTGGTTGTCATGGGATCTCGACATTCACATTTTAGGTGTTCATTTTATTTTTGCATTGTTTTTTACGTACACCTCTTTACTCAAGTTTTATGGCAAAAGATAATTTCGTTAGGACTTAGGAGTTTTGAGCTCAATTTAACTAATTAGTTGTAATTACTGAGTGTCATTTTTTTCTTATCCCGAATTTAGAATTCCTTTCTCCTCGTGCAGAAGGGAAACCCCTTGCTCAAACATATAAGGAATGTGAGGTGGACTTTTGCAGATATTGTTTGTGACTACTTACTTGGTCAAAGCTCATGTGCTCTCTATCTGAGGTTTGAACATCAGCAGCTTCTGTCATATTTTTCATTTGCATGAATGCAAGGTGATAAACTGGGTGCTATTTAGTCAGTCTGTTTCAACAAGGAATTTAAACGTACAGCCATACAGCTTGATAGATGGTGAAACATATGTAGTGAGCTAGTTCATCCAAACAAATGTGTCATTGATGTGAAGTATTGTCTAGGCACATTGGACTAGGACTGGTCTTGTTAGCACCGTAGTTAACAAAAGAATTGGGCCTGGCTTTTGATATATAGTTGCCTAGTTTGTCTTTTCTGATTGTTGTGTAATATGCTTGTTAAAATCCACTCTTATGTATCAGCCCTATTAAGTTTAGCAATTGATGCAGTCTTCGGTATCATCTGCTGCACCCAGACTACTTATATTTCCGTATCAGAGAACTCCAAAAGAATTTCAAGCTTCGCATCGTCCTATGCCATGTTGATGTGGTAAGCCAACCTGTTTTAATGTCCTTAGTAGAGGTTTTTCTAATTTAGGATTTTCAATGGTCCACATGGATGTTTCAGTTTAGCAGTTTGTTGTCCATTTGAAATAGAGGATGCAATTGTTTTATTTCATTGGTTTCAGGAAGATGTAACCAAGCCTTTACTTGAAGTTACTAAGACAGCTCTGCTTCATGATTGTACCCTATTATGTGCTTGGAGGTACACTTTATTTTACTTTCAAGTTCAAGTGAATAGTATATCCTGAAGACATCATTTAATTATAGTAGGAGCCTGGGTCTTAATTGTATTACAAAATCATCTTTTTACAATGGTTCTAACCTAAGAATATCCTATATACTTGCTACAACCTCTGTTCCAAGGATGAATTGATTTGCTTTCATTACCATTCAAGGCAAAATGAGATTAACTCTTTTCTAGGAAGTTGGTATATTGTTGCAAGTCGCTCGGTTATGTTAGCAGTAGACGAATCTGCTTGTTGAGAGGAGAACAGGTTTGATTTTTTTTTTTTGACAAGCTTCCTCTTTTATAGTTTGGAGGAATGTGGTCGGTACTTGGAGACGATAAAAGTCTATGAGAACAAGCCTGCAGACATTATTCAGGGCCAAATGGATACAGACTATCTATCACGGGTATCAATATATTTGTGGTCTTTGGTCTATTAGTAAATTTGTGCTTATTATAAAAATTGATTTAGAGTCTTAATTTGCCTAAAATGTGAGCTTTGTTTGCTGTGCTGAGTGCTTTGAATTTATTGAACTGATACCATTTCATTTAAACCGTAGCTGAATCATTCTCTTACAACAGTTCGACATGTTAACAAGACTGATGTAGTCACCCTTGGTACAACATTCGGGGTAGGCCAGATCTTTCCACTGGGTCTTTATTTTATTTTTGTGTGTGGCATTCTTTGTTTATTCATATAGAGCTGGGTGTCATATCACTGCAGTCCCTTTCTCATATCATGGATGCATCCATGGAAGATCTAGCTCGATGCCCTGGAATAGGAGAGCGCAAGGTACTTTTCAGCATTCAAAGTGAGCCAAGTCAAATTATGTCATTCAGTTGAATGTGTTTGTAAGCCTATGGTTGATTTGAATACCTTAAAGCAAAGGAATTATTGTTTTCAAATAAAATGAATCCACTATGTTCAAACAGGTAAGACGCTTGCATGACACTTTTCATGAGCCATTCAAGCGTGTGGTTTCCAGCCGCCCTGCTGTCTCAGAGACTCCTGTCCAGGACAATGCTGAACCTTCCTCAGTGAGTGAAGAAAAAGAAGAGGAACATAAGAAGAAAGAGCCTGAATTGACGGTCAAATCAGCCCTGTCAGCTGCTTTTGCCAGGTATGCTGATAGAGTTGGTAAAAAGAACACATAGTCAATAGCGGAGAAGAGAGGAGAAACATGGGTTGCTGTGGAATAAGAAGCTAAAAATAAAAAGATTGAAACTTTTTTTTTTTTCTATTCAAACGGGGGAGGAGAAAAGATTGTAACTTAACTGGTCCTCTCATGCTCTGGAGTTTATCCCCCCCATATAAGGGAGCATGGAAGGTCAGGATCACCCAATTTTGTGCACCTGGTGATTCTACACTACAGAGAAAATCTGAGAGGTATTGTAACTTTTTTGTTTCCCTAGGCAGAGACTTATTGTAACTTATATGTATATATAGATTGCCTAGAATTATAGTCGTACTGTATTATTAACTATCATCTTCCGCAATGAAATTGAGCTGTCTTTTTTTATGACTTGCAAAAAAAGGAAAAAGCACTACTATGAAGGTCACCCATACCAAATTTGGTATCTTGAAAGTACATGCAACTTGCAATGACAAATGTTGTGCCATCAGATTGTGCTAGAAGCTTGCAAGAAGGATATTTTAAAAAACTGAAATGGTTTCACCATTTTGAAGGATGGTGACCATGCTTTATAGAACTGAATTAAGGACGGCTTCTTACAGAATATAGTGTGATAAAATTGAGCTACAAGAACAGAGAGACACAGAGAGAGAGAGAGAGAGAGCTGAAAAAATATATATTCTTTTGTATTTTTTTTTTTTTTTGGCTTTTATTCCAAGTCTCAATTTATGTTATTTACCAAATAACATGTTGCTTGAGTGGTAAAGGGCAAGAAAATGATTCCTAACATTCATTTGACTAGTTGGAAGGAGCCTTTTCTATTTGTTTTGATTTCTAGCTTTCAGTACAGTAGATATCCTAGATTAAGTTGACATACATTCCATTCCAACCCTGCTGAAAACAATGATAAATTCTGTAGGGTAGTGTAGGGTGTAGGGCATAGGGCATATACGTTATTCCACTGGACCAGACCCTCTTTGTCTCTTCCGTTTGATTCTTCTGGGTCCAAGGGTTCCCACTTCCTACTATACACTCATCTTCTAAGACTAAGAGCTATAGCTGTTTCAAAGACAAAAGGACAATCATGCTAGCCGCCCTATTTGTCTCATAGATTCGTCCCATTCATGAATCATGAGATCACTTCCTTGGTTATAAAATAATTCGCATATTTTACAATTATCGCGAGTGTCATACTGCTTAAAGGAAAGGTACAAGAGTTTGTTACAAAGCATATGTTAAAAGTATAGCATATGACAAATGAGTGATTTACTTTCTGAAGATTCTCTGGATCGGATTTGAGCCAATGAGGATATCATGACATCATTGCCATGACTTAGGTGTTGGCTTTTTCTTTTGTCATTTACTAAATTGTTATACAATTATTATACAATTAAGATAGTGTAATGAAAATTAACTATTGATTTATTATTTAATACTATCATATCATCAAATTATATGACAGTCGTATAAGAATCTACTAAATAACATTACTTTTTCAAGCAAAATAAAAAAATGTCGTGCGTGATCATCTCCCCCACCCCAGAGAAGTCGATGGGGTGATTGTCAGGGCCAGGGTGATTGACTCTGCATGTGGACTTGAACACACCCATCACGTGCCTGACAAACATTGTATCCTTTTGAGCGTTTCTTCTCATATATTTTCTCTCGTTGATTCTCCACTACCAATAAGAGCCAACAAGAAAAGAAAACGTAGGCAACAATATCTTCCAAGTTACACTTCATTATTCTAATGGCATTTTCAATAGCCCCGTGGAAATTTAATTATTTAACTGATTTTCCATAGCCCTTGGAATTCATCCATTTTTCTTTTCACGGCAGTCGAGGTATGCCCATTAATTATATGATCCTTTGTTTATTCACCATAATCGGCAATGATTGACCGAAATGGGTGTATAACATAACAAGATGGAAAATTTGAGCATTTCACAACAAAAAGTTTGATACTTGACAAAAGCAAGTGCCTTTGTTAAATTTTTACAACATACTTGGAAGTTTTTGGAGATCTGAACACCATATTACAGAAATTGGTCTGCAGAAAATTATGCAGTTCAACATGCTTGCTTACAGGGAGACTAATAGCTGATGTATGAATTGCCCCAAGCTGTCTCCAGCCTTCCAATTCAGATTATTCACAAGCATTCAAGTTTGCATTGTGTTCTTCATATCCAATGCAAAAGCTCTGCTTATGACAGCTTTGAGAACTAAAAGCAACTGCTATTCCTAGTGCTGCTGTCCTACAAAATGTGCCAACGGCTCTCAGAAGAAACTGAAAGGCCTTGGCTGAAATTACATGAACCTTCTTCGGTTAGCTAGAGATAAAAGAATGTTGCACTTCGACTCAGTTTATCTCAAAGATGGTGTTTTTATTTCTCAGAGAGAGATTGTCTGATGGTTGTCACAGATTCTTGCAAGAACCTGCCTATCTAGACTAAAGTGGAAAGCTAATTGACTTCACTGATTTTTGATTCATTAATACCTGGGACTTGCTATTTGATTTATAAATCTGGAGGAACCAGAAGAACTAATGGAGTAGAGGTTTTTGACCAGAGGGATTAGTGACTGCACAACATCGGTCATTAGAGGCCGATAATCTGCTTCTGGTTGCACACACATGGCTGCAATGGCTGCAATCTGGAAACCAACATAGAGAGAAGGAAAATGAAGTTGTTAGGAATTTAAGCATCAATAATATTGATGACAACGATGATAGAGAACCAATTAGCTGACCTGAATTAGATCCTTTTTGGAATACTGGCCTTGTAGAGCAGGGTCAACCATTTCCACTATTTTTTCTCTGTTGGTTAGCCTTGGAAGAGCCTGTGGAATTACAGAACATATTTTCACTCTTCAAAACTTTTGAACTATCTTTCTTTCTAGAGAAAAAGATATTAACAGCGAACAAACATTATTAGTTAACAAGTTCTTTGAAACACGGGTTTTGGGTGATTGAATGATGATGTGTTTTCGGATTACCATTTTCAATCAACAGGTGAGAGTGGGAGGAAGACACTCTTATTGAATGAATAAAATTTGAACACTTTTTTTGGTGAAGTCTTTGGAATTACACACCAATGACTTGATAAACCTCTCGTTAATAATGCTATGCTGGCTACCTCACACTGATATACTTTTGATTCCTGATCATGTGATTCTGATTAATAAGAATCAAATAGGTAAGGGTTTCTAGTGTTTTTTTAAAAAGGAATTTGGAGGTGGCCTGCAGCTAGATCAGATGAACTTTTTGCTCATATTCAAAGCATTGTTGCTAATATTACTATTTCTGGCGAAGATGGTGTCAGCTTGTGGACCTTATGCTTCAGGAAAATATAGCTTGGACACTACCTAGAATGCAATAAGAGGATCCTATTGGTCAGCTGATTGGCAATCTGAGCTACAGAGGGCAATTGACAATGCTAAAGGGTTGCTGGCTACCATTTACATAATTGCTTGTTCAGTTACAATTTACAATGTTTGGAGAAAAAACTCAACAAAAGTTCAGTGAGAAAGCAACCATTCCAAATAACAGGCAGGATAAAGTTTTTTTCTTGCAGAAGGTAGAACTGTTGAAGGCTTCTAATCAAGCTTGACAAATGCAGAATTCTCAATATTCCCAAAGCTACTGTTTTTTTAGTTGTTCATCTGTATATATAGCATATTGTTAGGAGGGTTGTCAATTTTTTACATGATCCGTAAACTTAATACGAAATTAGTGGATTAGGGTTGATAGGTTTCACCCGTTTAATTAAACAAGTCGGGTTATGGTTGACCTATATATTCTTATATTACTCTTACTCATTATAGTCTTCAGGGTAAAAACTAATGGAGTTTTCTCACTAACCCATGAAACAAGGACATGCTCGCCAGGTGGCCGCTTGGTGTCAACCGGTACACGGCCTGTTAACAGCTCTAGAAGTACAACACCATAGCTATATACATCTGATTTTGTAGTAAGCTTTCCCGTTGAAGCATACCTGCATATATATATATATAGATCACCAGAAATTCATGAACAATTGTACAATGCTTTCACATATTTTCATCTTTATAATTAAAGGTCCTGTTTATGGAAATTCATCAACAGTTGTGTATTTCTCCTCAATTTTTGCTCTGTTAAGAAAATGACATCCTGCCTAAAATGGGGACCTCAGTATCTGTAGTAGTGATAAACTGACAATGAAAGGTGACTGAGGACTTACTCCGGTGCCAGATATCCAGTGGTCCCAAGCACACGTGTCGAGATCTGACCATTGATCTTGTCAGAGCCCATCTTGGCCAATCCAAAATCAGACACCTTGGCACGGAAATTTTGATCCAAAAGCACATTGGTGCAGTTGAAGTCACGGTGGATAACAGGGGTTGGGATTGAATGCTCATGGAGGAACTCAAGGGCCCTGGCGCAGTCAAAGGCTATTCTCAATCGGGTCGCCCAATCCAACGGCCTGTGTTGACTGTGGGAGGGGTGGAGGTGGTGCTGCAGAGTACCATTAGGCATGAATTCAAATATCAGAAGCCTATGGTGTTGGTCAGCACAGTAGCCGAGTAGCTCCACTAGATAAGGAGACTGCAGGCGGCTTAGAAGATCCACCTATACATTAAACAACAAGGAAACCTGTCATTTGGTCTTACACCCATGTGCAAGGAAGACAAGACTTCCTAAATGCGTGCTGGCAAAATTAACAGATACAAGGATATTGACCATTACCAAATTCATACATTTATTTCTTCAAACAAGACAAAAGATATCCTCATATTATTATGTATGGCAAACACCGCTATTCTCTCAACATATTTAGACACAATGTGAATTCCAAGCAATTCTATCCCATATAGAGAAGTTCTATTGTCCCGTCTACCCGAACAGCGTTTCAAATCGTTAGCGATCCAGATGGCAAAATTGAATGAGATATCTTTTAGATACTGGAGGATTACCTTTTAAGTAAAAAAATGTGAATGGGATTGAGATATACATGTTCATCTCATCTAAACGTCTAAAATAAGTCATGTTTTAGTATTTAATGAGGAAGCTACCTCAAAGAATGTAATAAGCCATGTTTCCTCCTTGAAGTTTTCTCATTAAATGCTGAAACATAATTTATTTTACGCGTTTAGATGAGATAAATAGCTAAAATTTATGAGTTTGAAAATATCAAATTTAAAGAAAATTTTAAGGTATCTCAAACCACGTGGATGAGTGTGTGTTGAGAAAGAGAGAGTTAAAAGTCAACACTTTCTAACAAGGTGCAATTACATAGGGAGATATTGGAAGATGGAGGAAGCAAAGAAAACCATTACTAGAGGAGAAAAGACAAAAAGGACAATATTTCATAAGTCTGTTTTATTACAGAAACCAAGATTAGAGGACAGAGCAAGAAAGATAGAAACAAAACTTAGTGAGAAAGAATAATAAATGAAGGGAGTCACCTCAATCCTGAAAGCACGCTCCCCTTGCTTTCCTTCCCTATGCAACATTTTAATTGCAGCCAGGGTCCCATCACTGAGGACCCCTCTATACACAATACCAAACCCTCCATTGCCGATGATATTTGCTTCACTGAATCTATTTGTGGCCGTTTCAAGCTCCTTGTATGCAAAAACTTGGACTCCCCTGAATCTGGGTGGAGGTGTTCTGCTCATATGCCCTCCATAAAGGCACCCTCCCCTCACATCTGCCACATTTTAAAACATGCCCATCAAATTAAGGAAAATTTCTTGTACGAATGTTATTGGATATGTAAGCTTTGAAAATAGCTAATCAGCATCATCACCTGGGCTGGAATTGAAGGTCACAGTGGTGTGAGCTATGAACTTGCTGCTTGTGTTGTTGATGATGCTGTTGTGCTCCTTGCAAGTGCCATTGGTTTTGGCGGATTTGAGTCGCCGGAGCATTAGAATGATTAGAAATATGGCGAAAATGAGGGCAATGGAGGCGATGGATATGATGATTATAAGAGTGGAAATGGATGAGAAAATGGCATGGTGGTGGCCATGGGTTTGTGGATGTGAGTGATGGTGTTCCTGGGTGTGGTTGTTTGCAGCAGTAAAGCCAAGCGGCCTTGCAGGTGCATCAGTACTGTTGTTAACTTCCATGAGCACAGAGAGCAATGCAGGAGAGAAGAATGGCCTGGTGGGGGAGAGAGAGAGAGAGAGAGAGAGAGAGGGAGATGACTTTTGCAAAAGATGTTCAACTTTGTATTATGGGGGTTTGAGTTTGTTTGCCTTCTTTAGGAGGTCACCTCATTCTAACTTTATTTTTATCTTTTTTGAATTGCTAGAAATTCAACCAGATAATGTTAAAGATTTTATATGAGATTTATTGCTCAAATAAATTTTAAGTTATTTAATTATTTATCTCGACATGTACATATAAGTCTCGAGTAATGTTTTAATAAATCATCTCAAGTATGATATAACTTTTAAAATTACCATTGCATTTAAAATGATCATTATTAGTTACATCACATTTGAAATAACTCAATAAAAATTCTAGTCCTTCTAACAGTATTACTAGTAGATTTTATATAGATTCTTTCACATTACTTATTTGAATTGCTTGTCTGTTTAAATTACCCTCAATTCAAGCAAATAATTGCGTGAATTCTTGTCTAACCCCCCTCTCTCTATCTCGTGAGTAAGAAGCAATTGGTTTTGTGTACTTTTTTCTTTTTCTTTTTTTAACTCTTCTGGTTTTGTGTACTTTCACTCGTCTCTTCTTATGTAATTTCTATAGAATTGTCTTTGTCTTCGTTTCAGAAAAAAAAAAAAAAAAAAAAAAAAACTTGGAAGCTTATGCACCCTTTCACGTGGATAGTTATCCAACTATAACTATCTGCTAATTATTAACAATATTAACTTCTCTCACCACCAATGAATTGCAGCTTGACCCGACAGGAGAAGATTATATATATATATATATAAAACAATGAATAAACTTTGTTTGCCTAGCGCCTCCATTGTGTAGTCATCTTTCATAGGGCTAAATTATAATTTCAAAGTCAATATGGATGATTCAAAATAAATAAAAAAGATGGGGGGGAGGGGGGAAGAGGACTCAATCATTGGCCAGCTCTGGAAAAACTAATGAAATGTTGACAATCATTAGGGCAAGATAGTTTGTGCAGCAGATAATCTAATTTTGACTTGTAGGCCAAGCTGGTGAGATTGACTCTTCAGCCCATTTGGTATCAACTCTCAGGGTCATTTCGTTATCAAGGACAACCTCCAGACTGAAATAAAATAATAAATACAGAGCAAAATAGTTTCCCCAACTTTGTCATAAAAGACTCCAACCTTTTTACTGTTTACTTGCTTCTTTCCCAGCACTTGACTTTATGAGGCATGGATTGAAGAAATAAATGGAAAAGCACAAAAATAGGGTACTTCTATTAGCATACTTACTTTTTTTTTTGTTTTTTTCTTTTCCGACCAAAAGAATTAACAAATAATCCAAAAGACTTCAAAACACAAAGACAATTTTTACATTTATATCAAATCATTAACGCATTTTCAAACCAAAAACTAAAAATACTCCTTAAAACAGATAAACAAACAAAATATATGGGAGTCTAAATATACAAAGAGAACACAGTAAAAAGTACTTCTTTCATTTATTGTCACTCAGTGACAAGATTTTATGGTCAACTGCAAAACTTGTAGCAGATGAGTGTGTTTGGTAAAGAGTTTTGAGAGAATAAATTGATTGATTGATTGATGTAATATAAATAAAAATGAATTTGGCTTCTTTTTTTTTTTTTAAGGAGAAAAATGAAGTGTTTGTTAATGTGAATAAATGAAAGTTAATATATATATATATATATATATATATATATATATATATATATATAAAAAGAAATTGTTACCCAACAGGCTAAATCCTTCCTACGGTTTAAAGTAATGGATCTATAAAGCTCTGATAACATTATTAGCCCACAAAATTTCATATAAATGGGCTTTGAGCCATGGTGGAGATTGTAACTATTTGCTTTCACAAGAACCGTTAAGAGGAAGTAATTCCTCTCTCTCTCTCTCTCTCTCTCTCTCTTTTTCTCGGTAGTGCATGACCACAATTCTATTAATTAAGTCATCAAAAACAAAATTTAAAAGTGGGTAAAAATGAATAAAAATTAGGAAGCCCATGCAACAAAAAATAACAAGCATCATTTTCTTAAAATACTTTTTTAATACATGTAATTTGCTCGAAATCAAACAGACCCTTTGGTTTCAAAAGTCATCGTAAAATGGTACTGTAATAATCCAATAAACAGAGATGGTGCTCCCAGTGATCTTTATCACTTCTTACACTTGAATGCGACATGGCATAGACCTGACCCCCTAAACAGTAGAACATCACTATCTGCATGGGTTGGGCAATTGTCCCTTATCTTACACCAAAGATCCCTTCTTTTTCTGAGACACAAAAAATTGCTCATCTGTTATGTCACACAACTCATGTGGCCGATACCTTTTGGTCAAATTAATTAGTTGCTATTCGAGTACAAACAGGTATTGTAAGTGGGGTTGGGCCAAGCCCTAATTGAAAGCAAGAGAATAAAAAAAACTCATCCTTGTTAAGACCTCTCTTTCAGATAGGTACATGTGTCATCAAGGCAGCTATCACGTGAACTGTTATCTACACTCACCTAATCCCAATAGCCTTTTCTTTTGCATTGACCATATATTGATGGAAGCCTCAAACTTGATCACAAGACAGCTGTATTATCAAAAGATATCATGCTCTTTCAATCAATTTCACAATCTTCAAAAACTTTCCATGTAATTGACAACTTACACAAACTGTTCTGGGAAAAACCCAAGTACAAATTCAATTTCTATGCTCTTCATAAAAAAAAAAAAGAAAAAAAAAAAGATTTATACTGTAATTTATTCCATTGAAGAAGTAAAGATTTGCAGTTTCATCAATCATCTGGGAAACCTAGAAACGTATTAATAAGCTTAGCGACTGGCGAGGCATCACCTGGATGATATGGAAGGAGAGACTCCAAATTCATACTTGCTATGGTCTGATTAAGTGTTTGAGGACGAGCACAGTATAAATGCTTCCTCTCTGCTAGTTCTTCTGCTAACTCACTTTGATGATTGTCCATCAAATCTTCATTCACCACCACAATTAAAGGCCTACAAAGCCGCAGTGTCTCAAATATGCTTCCGGACCCTACATGACCGTCAAAATCAGTCATGAATGTAAATGTAAATTGGCACAGAAAATATGAAGCCTCCAATAATCCAAAACTTGACTTCAAACTTAAATAACTTAATTCTGCATTGTGTGCATTAAAGTTAGCACTGGATACATTCTGGGACACCCTCTAAGCTTAGCTCTATTACAAACTGCAGGCAGATTAAAGTTCTCAGACAGCAAACTATCTTAGCTGCTTTGAAATTGGTACAAGTTGCATGGACTTGGTATTTGCCCTATTTTTAATACTCCAGCCTCTTCTATGAAAATGTTCAAGTCAATTTTGATCATAACCAGAACAAGAGCTCATCTGATGTGTGGGAGGTTATAGGACAACAAAACATATCCTGATAAGATTTTGACCTTTCTTGAATGACAGGATAACATAAATCCAATCCAAAAGAAAACACAAATCAGGGGATTGCTCAGTGACAACTATAGGAACGACAATTGAAGGAAAACCACAAACATAGAAGTTGAGAGAAATGATAAGTTGGTGTCAATCGTACACTTCTTTTAATGCAAACAAAAAGGCATAAATTATTATTATTATTATAACATACCTGTTTAACTTCTCTGTTTCTTTTCTCAGGAAATTCACACAAGGACTAACATTCTACTCTCAAATCCTCAAAATACACACACACACACACACACACACACACATATATATATATCATAATGAACTAGCCTAGTATATTTAATCTTGAAAAAAATATACTTTAACCCTTGAACTACCACCACATTTTCATTTATGCCTCCAAACTTTAAAAAAGTGACCCACATACTACCACCATGTGTCAAATTAGACACTCCGTTAGTATTTGACATCAAAATAGATGGAAAAGAGGTCACATGAGTCACACATGACCTCTTTTGTGTTTTCTTTCCAAAATGCCCTTAAAATTATTAAAAATAAATTTAAGAAATAACCATTTCAAAAAATATATAATTTTTACAAAAAAACAAACAAACAAACAAAACAAAACCTAAAAAATAACAAACCTTTTTGATTTTTTGGGGGTGGCCCACGTCAACCACCCCCAAATTTTATTTTTTTTTTTGGTTGTTTTTGGGGTGTGGGGGTGTTTCCACCACCCCTTTTAGATGTTTTACCAATTTTTTATTATTTTTTAATAATATTAAGAACATTTTGGTAATAAGAATTGTACTTTTTATTCATTTGAACACCAATTTCTAACCGAGTGTCTAATTTGACACGCGGTAGTATGGGAGCCGCAATGTCACTTTTGAAAATTTAAAGGCATAAATGAAAATATAGTGGTAGTTCAGGGGGTTAAAATGCATTTTCTCCTTTAATCTTCTAGTAAAAAATGTTCACTAGAAGGCTAAAAGTGTGCTCTAAGAAATATGCCTCAAACATTGGCAACCGCATTAGGGATTGACATTTTAAAGTATCAAGGTAAGAAAAATTATAACATATCTCTTTATAACATATCTCCACCCCATCCTGATGATATTCTAGCTGTTTTAAAAGGCCAAGGAGATGAAATTGTCCAAATGACAGGTATCTTTCTTAAGAAAAATTTGAACTGGTGATCTTCCAAATGAAACCCAATTCCTTGGATAATACATCAAGCATGGTCAAAAACGAAAGTGGTATGCCAGTCTAGCCATTTTCCAGTGAGGGATAATAAATAAACAAGAGCATAGAATAAGTATCAACCTATCAGGTGCTTACCTGCATGACTGATCACTAGAGATGCTGATCTCAGATGATCCGCAATGCTTGATGAGAAAGTGAAGAAGTCTACAGCCAGGGACCCATCTTCACCTCCAGACTGCATAAAAGAAACATTTTTAAAATGGTTATCAAATGTGTATGGAAACTCATTGTAAAAAAATCAAGACAACTTGGCAAATACTTTAATAGAACTCCAACTCTAAGCATAATTTACAGATCCAACTTCAGTAAGAACTCAAAATACAGTTTTCTCTCTCTCTCTCTCTCTCTCTCTCTCTTGCTATTCTTCTTTTTCTCCTATTTTTTTCAAGTTTAAATCCAAAATTTAATTCTTTGATGGTTGAAAGCCACCAAACAGCATGCAAGAAATACAGTGTTCACTCCTTTTTATAATTACTTGCTTCTTCATCTCCTGTGATATTCTGGTTTGTGTTAGCTGCCTTTTTCCTGTTTCTATAGAACCCAATTCCAGGAGAGAGAGGATATGAGGTTCTATATAAAAATTGCCAAGATCGGCATCTTGAAATTAGACAAAAATATTCAAAATTTTGTTTAAAAAAGAAACAGAATTATAAGATTTTTGATACATGTAAAACTCAACCTGATTCACCATTACAAACCCAAGCTTCTATCTCAAAGTAGCATAACTCATTCAATCAGAATTAAAGCAGCAAACTCCCAATGGTACATTGGACTACTACAAATTTTATCAGAAACCAAAGCAATGAACCACAGCACAGGAAATGGCCAGATACTATGGTTAGAGCCCGAAATTACCTTCGTGGGCGTGTACGATCCCCGACCCATTTGAATGATAAGGTGGGTATACTCTCTTTTCAACAACTCATCCTTAACTTCCTGAGTATCAACTGCTCTAACAAGAGCATCAAAACTCGTTGTTCCTACTGTTACGAAAACTGTTCTCTTCGGCTTTACACCATCCTCAGTATCTCCCATCTATGATTGACTTATACTTCACCACAATCCACACCAGCTAACCCTTCAGCCACCAGAAAATATATAAAAGTAAACAAACTAAGGAACTAAGCACTTTAATTATAAGAAAATAACAGTAAAAAAATTATGATAGAAATTAAAAAGAAAAGTACCAAAACAAACAATATTACAATTTACAACATCCCCATTCATGTCAAAGCTCACGCATACACACACAATGTAACAACTCAGGGAAATCGCTAGTCACATCTTCAAAATGACTAGTTCATTTGGAACTTATCAAGAATAACTTATAAAGCTCAGTTTAAGTAATGTGGAACTTAGCACCCATGAGCGTCTTTATAAACCACTCACTCTATAAAGGCTAATCATCTTCCCAATGTGGGACTGAGGTGTTACAACCCCTCCTAAACCCCTGATGTTCTCGTTAGGGCCACGTCATGTAATACTCTAGTACCACATGGCGTTACTAAGTGGCTTCAATACCATTTGTAACGACTTAGGGAAAGCGATAACCACATATCACCCCAAAAGAGCTAGTGCTTTCCCTAGGTCATCATACACAAAAAAACAAACATAATCACATTAGAGAAATTAACAAAAAAGGAAAAGAAACAAAAAATATATATATAGATGGATAACAACAATCCAAAGAACCCAACATATAGTCTACAAGATTGATTGATTCCTTTATATAATTTTTTGATAAATAATTGAAATATAATTAAAACCGCAAAAGGCGCAACCCAAGTACATAGGATACAAGAGAAAGAGAAACATTTAGCTAAAAAGACCAAAAAAGAAAAAATAAAAATAAAAATAAAGAAAATCATGAAAACTAAGCAAATTAGGATAGCCAAACGCAACTATCCTAAGGCAAACAGGTCTACTACTCACCTAAACATAACCCAAGACAGTCCAACACGACTAAAGATAGCACTCCATAAAGCACTAGCAACCTCACAATGGAGAAGAAAATGATCCATAAACTCTCCGCTCTTCTTACACATACAGCACCAATCAACCATAATGACATGGCCTGTTTTTAGATTATCCATGGTAAGGATCTTCCTGAGAGTGGCCGACCAAGCAAAGAAAGCCGCTCTCAATGGGATCTTTATCCGCCACACACTCTTCCAATGGAAGGGAGTGCCATCATGTAGAAAAATCTAACGTCAAACAACCCTTTTTTGAAGAGAGCCCAACGAAGGATATCTACATCTCCTCGTCTCAATCTAAGGGAGTACAAGAGTTTAAAAAATGAAGCAAAAACATCAACCCCCCAATCATGAGCCACTCTAATAAACTTACATTTCACTGATGGAAGTTACTAGAAAGCTCCAAATGATATGCTACGAGCCTACAAAGACAGAGTCATCCCTAGCCAGAGAAATACTATTTAAATCTGGAAAGGCTTCTTCAAGGGCCTGATCTCCATGCCACATATCATGCCAGAATCTAATTTTGGAGCCATCTCACACCTCATATCTGATATGACTAAACACCTTCCCCTCCCTCCTAAACCCCTCTTGATATTCTTCTATAACCCACCCCATACAACCCATGAACCTCATTAGAATACCACCCACCCCATGAGCTGCCATAGTTAGAATCTACCACAACTCTCCACAAAGCCTCTTTCTCATGCATATAGCGCCATGGTCATTTTCCCAAAAGAGCACCATTGAACAACAAGAAGTTCTAGACCCCTAACCCTCTCTCAGAAATTGGAGAACAAACTTTGAACTAGCTTACCAAGTGAACTCTAAACTCTTCAAACTTTGAACTCTAGCTTACCAAACTTTGAACTAACTTTGAACTCTTCACCTAGCTCACCCTATAAGAAATCTCGTTGAACTTCTCAGTGTGGTTTGCAACACTACCATGGAGAAGAGAAACAGACATTTAATACGTAGGAAATTTGGAAATGGTGCTATAGATTAAGGTAATCCTACCACCTTTAGACAACTACATCATTTTCCAACCAACTAAACAACACCCTATCTTCTCAATAACACTATCCCAAATAGATTTGGCCTTAAAAGAGGCCCCAAACAGAAGACCAAGATATTTCAAAGGCAAAAAAGAAACCCCTCAGCCCAAAATACAGGCCAAACCATCCATATTATTGACATTACCCGCCGGAACCAATTCTGACTTAAGCAGATTAATTTTCAACCAAATACAGCTTCAAACCATAAAAATAAGGCATGCAGATAGTGTAGGTGATCAAGATTAGCCCCATAAAGAATCAAGGTGTCATCCACAAACAGAAGGTAGGATAATTTAACCACACCAGAGTTCCTAGACCCCACAAAAACAAGGGAAACAAGAAATAAATGGGAAAATCTTTAGAATGTAGTTAAAAGAATAAAAAAAGGTATATCAGACTTTGAGCTAAGATCTATTATAGGAAATGAACAAGATGAATATAAATCCTAAAAGATTAATACTTTTTGCTACTTAAGTGATAGGAACCCACGTTCCTATTTGTCTGAAACCAGAAAAAGTAAAAGGAAAATTAAGAGAACAACGGAAGAGATGACTGCTTCCAGGGCTTCAGCCTCCAGGAATTGATTGAGCAATTAGGATTTGTCTTTCTTGAATCGCCACACAATATCTACACTCTTTTATAGAGAGAATTCATAATTGTAACTTATTTTAGGAAGGTAAGTATTCCAATATACTGCTAGTACAATTATTATGGAAATTATAGAAGGCAACAAAATATTTAGAATCCTCAAGGGCGCTGTGCAGTGCCGTGTGACAGTGGGAGGATTGCGGTGCCGTGTGTGGTGCCGATGTGCGGCAGTGGGCTATTGCTCAGTCGTTACCTGTAGTGCTGCGTGTGGTGGTTGGTTTTCCCTTCCCGTGTATGGATCTCCGTCTACGTCTGCGGTGGGAGAGCGGCGCCACTCCGGTGGTTGAGTGGTGCGGTGTTGCAGTGTTGATCAGGAGGAGTGCTGGTGACGGGCTGAACGGCGTGCGGTGCTGCTCAAGTGGCGTTGTGGATGCTGTATCTCCGGTTACCGGCTCCGAGGTGAGGAGCGTGGCGGTGTGTAGCCGTGGGAAACTACCGTAGCTCAGCAATTTTGGGTTGTGAATTTGTGAGTCGTGCTTTCACTGCTTGGGGAGTTTTTTTTTTTTTTTTTTCCCAAGAAGAAGAGGGCTGTTTGGTTGCAGCCCTTGGTGGAGTTCCTATTCCACTACAAAATAGGTTTATTTCCATACAGGTATTCTTTTAATTCCTTACTAGACATGGCATAATTCTTCAAATTTCACCGCACACAATCATTGGAAAAGAAATCCTACCATAGTAAGGATATACTAATTATACGTTCCACACACTCCGAACTCGATTCCAAAGAAAAATCTCTGTGCGTACCTTCGTATTCAGCTAATCCATCTTCCATTGATCAACAATGGGTTTTGCTTTCTATGACGCGAGAGTAAGAGATTGGTAAGAAACGCACCGTTTGGAGTGGTAGTCTTGAGTCTTGACACTGGATCGCATGGTGTAATCTGCCGTTTAGTTGGGTCGCCATGGAATGAAATGTTGCATTGGGCCTAGCCCACTTTAAGAAGTACTCATCGGCTTTGATTCTTTTTGCATGGTTCGGGTGGGCCTAGCCCATAATCTGTACTTGTACTTTTATTTTTGGTGCAATGCTCAGTCATTTTCTTTTCTTGTCTCAATCTCTCTCAAATTCTCAATGCTTCTCTTGTTTTGGGTAAAATCAGTCCAATTCCTGATAGCATACTTTAATAGGTTTTTCCATTTATGTTACCCACTTTAGAATTGCAGAGTAATGCATGCTCGGGTTAATTGGTTAATTTTATGGATCTAGGAAGTAATGGTTTTAAGATGTTTCGTCGAAACTCTAACTATTTCGTGAAATAAAGGTCGGGGGCAGAACTACCTTAATAGTTGGGAGGTCTTTGAGAATTTCAAATTTTCAAAATTTTGTTATAAAAATATTATTTTCTATACTATACATCGTCAATGATGACTTTTTCACCCCTAAATGGCCAAATGATTTAACTTTCTAGTTTTTACTCTACCATTCTTTGTACATTTGCATTTACTTATTTACATATGTTCAAACCTCCACCTAAAAAATCATAGATCCACCCCAGAGATACTAGTGAGTATATAAAGGGATTTATGGAGAAATTATTATAACTAGCCAAAGATCCTAGGAAGCAATGAGTATTTCCTTCCTGAGACATGTTATCCTTTCATTTCTTATCAATTTCTTTTTTAAATTCACCGTTTGTAGGTTGTGAGGAGAAAATCCTTTCAACTCATGGTGAGGAGAAAATCTATTCATTCCGATGAAATCTGAATGAAAATGTGGTATTTAGCATTACTCCTTGTATAGAACAAATTGTTAACTACCAACTAAGTGTCCCTTGAGATGAAGTCTGGAATGGTTATGTTTTTAATGCCATAAGAAGGCTGTTGGTAATGGGAGTATCTCTTTTTTTTTATTGGTGACAACTTCATTGCAAACAAAACAAGTTAGAGCAGCAGAAATACTGGAAAAAGAAAAGACAAGGTAAAATATCATAACATAGAAACCAAAGCAAGATAGATTACAAACACATCAAAGCCTCGAAGAAGATCCAAGAAGGTAAAAGTCACTTGGAAATGCAACTTTTGATAGCCGTAGCCTATTACGATGGATAAAACCATCGGGAGTACAAAGACTCATATAAACTTAGATCTAATCCAACTTTTAAAGAAGACAAACAGATTAAGGAATGACAACTTAGAACTAATTCAGCTTCCAAGGAACCGAAAAGACTAAGAAGAGCAAGAATAACGCAAAGGGGATCTCCATCACAGACAAAGAGTCTGAAGCCCAATCGATTCGGGTTAACATGTGAAGGAACATTAATTGAAGTCTGGAAAAACATTGCAGAAATTATACAATATAGGTTTTTTGGTAATAAAGACAAGGAAGGCATATTCATGATTTGAAGAAAACTAGAGGTTAAACTCTGTATTCTTACGTCTGGGTCTCCCAGTAAAAACACCTGTAAAAAAAGAGGGTAGGGAATATTTGGTAAGCAAGTAAGCAAAAAAGGGAAAAAGTAGGTCGGAATGTTGAAAAGTTGTGGTGAATATTGTGACTGTAGTGAAAAGCGGGAACAAAAGCATCCTGAAGTAGTGTCTTAAAGTTGCAGGGAATCCATGACTGACCCTCCTTATTGCTGCTGAGGATTTGAATCTTCTTTTACTGCAGATGAAAAAAGTGATAAACCTCGATTTTTTCATCCTTTCTCAGCAGCATTTTACTGCCACAGTGATTAAACAAAACAAAACAAAACAGAGTAGCATGAGATAGATAGATGCAAGTAGCATCTGGGCAATGAGTCCTAACAAAACTGGACCATTTTTGTCGCCTAATGTTGCTGGGTCTTTTTTCTTGTTTTTGTACTTGTTTGTGGATTGGTCAGATTAGTCAAGGGGAGAGACGCGTGATTGGGGCTCAATAATTCACTTCAACCATCCCATCCCATCCAACATTAAGCGAACCTGTTTTCTGAGGCTCTTGTCTGTTGTTGGGGAGTGTACCTCTGACCTTGATTTTGGGCCTGCTCTTACGACCTTGCTTGTCGAACAGTCTAACTTCATATAACAAGCCTGGCCCTATGGATGGGGACCAAAATGGCTCTATACCAGCTGTGATTCTAAATACTTTATCCAATTTGTCAGAAAAATGTTATTCACGCTCTCGTTTTTACACTAAAATTTAGTAATAATTTATTTAAAATCTAATGATGACTCGGTGAGAATAATTGAAAAAATTTGTGAATCTAATTTATCTCATAGAATCGATTTTACAAGAGAGGATTGTCTATTTTTTATAATTAAACGTGCCTAAGGTCTTGTCTACATAAAATGTAAGATTATTTCTCAACACCCACCTTCACGTGTAGGCCCGTATTTTTTTTGGTCATCGTCATGGAGTAAGTAGTGCGGGTCACATTCATCATGTGGTAGGTTCTGATACCATGAAGAAATTCGTTGGCCTAACTTATCTCATAAAACCGGTTCTACAAAAGAAAGAGAAGATTGCTCATTTTTTATAATTAAACATGCCCAAAGTCTTGTCTACAGGCAATATAAAATTATTTCTCAACAAAAAAGAGGGTGTGTGTAATATTTCTCATTTTCCAATTTAAACCCTAAACCATAAACTAGTGTTGATACATTAATAAATTCTATCAATTTTTCTAAACGATAATAACTATTTTTTCTTTTTGCGCTAATTCAAAAAGGTAATTAATTAAATTTTAAAACTTACCAAAGCTATTCGTTAAAACTTCAAACTATATGGACCCAAATGCATTTATACCTTTCGATTAGGTATGTCCCTATAGCCTGAGAAAGAATTTTTGCTTTCCACCCCTCAATTTTTTTTTGGAGGACCTCTCTTTAATGTCATTGAAAGCCAGCCTTTTAGGACTTGGATGAAGATGGGAAGTCCTAAATTGGGAGTTCTGATTAAAAGAGTGTTGGATGTTTAAAGGAAACATACCTCATTATTGGCCAACCCCCAAAAATTCTTTGCTAAAATGGACCGCCAATTTGGTAGAACAAACAAGAGATTGAGCTGCTTAAAAGCTCTTGCGTTGCGTGTTAGAAAAAAACAGTGGACGAGTACCCTAGAGTGTGTGTACTTTTTTCAAGTAATATCCATTTATAATTTTAAATAGTACTTTTTGAAATCAATGGCATAAGTGATAATGGGCTTGCACATGCATGACAAGAATGTACGTGATGAGCATTTATTTGATTTTTGGGGTTGCACATGGCTGATCGATTGACAATCAAGAGGGGCGCTGTGCAAGCTGTGTTGCAGAGTACCACCAGATCATACTTCACATTCAACACATGACAGGAATACTGGCATACAAACAAACAAAAATAAATATCTTTGAAATTAGGAAGTGGATTAGATGGTAATTTTATCTGAATCTTGAGTTATGCTGGCCAATATGGTTCTCATGAGGGGTTTATGCATAAGTTTCTACAACTAATATGATCTCTTTGAGCTTAAAGTAAGCTCCTGAGGTGTTAAGTGAGCGAAGTCCTTACAAGCGAGTTTGAGCTTGACTCATATAAGTTTGGTTTGTACTCAATTTAATTATTAAATGAAGTATTTCATAAACATAAATATTGGCTCAAATATTAAACGAAACAAGCCCGATTTGACTCGATTAGGCTCATTAACAGCTCGTATAAAGCTCGAATTGATAGTTGTTCATATTAATATTATTTTATTTTATTTTTTTCTAATAGTGTCATTTTATAATAAAATGATGCATATCATTTCTCTTCGAAACCAAGTACCTTACTATATTGACTTAGGCTCCATACTCGGCTAGTCAAACTAAGCAAATGTTCATATGTAAGCTGACTTCTTAAACTGTTTAAGAGTACTTGAAGATTAAATTTATAATAAAAAAATTAAATATAAGTGGCTTGGCTCTATTAGACTTATTATGAGTTCAAGCTCGATTTTTGGCTCGTTGTTGAGCTCGAGTAAAATTTAAACGAGCCAAGCTCAAACAAGAAAAGCTCGTTCAAGCTCGATTAATTTACACCTCTAAATGCAACAACACACACACACACATATATAAATATGCTATAGAGCAATAAAAAGAGTATTTTTGACCCAGAAGAGTCTTAAGTGGTAAAAGGCCATAGGCTTATTAGTGGGTGGGGTCACAACAACTACGGATAGAGCCTATGATCTTTACCTAAGACTTTTATAAACAAAAAATAAATTTTTATTGCATTATAGCATTTCTCAATTATATATTTACCCCGTGATTTTTTATTTTATTTTATTATTATTATTTTTTTAAGTGTATACATCTACGGATCTACTTTAACCCTCACAGAATCTACCCTTCAAAATAGTGGTGCGGTGCGGTGCGGTGGTGCGTGATAGGTGGTCGCCACTTTCCTCCATTCCTCTGTTTCCAATCAATGCACTTAAAGCTTTGAATAGAAAGAATCTTTTATGATTATTTCAAATACCCAAAATAAATAATTTTAATTTATTTATTAAATAAAAAAATCTAACAGAGCTCTTGTGTTAATTAAGGAGCTCTACTAAGCAAGGCATGATTAGAATGAGCCAAAGCCAAACTTCATTTGGTCACTAGCTATATTACCATTCAAAAAGGCATATGTTTAAATGGTAGTCTTTCTCTGACAAAGGACATGAAAGCAAATCACACCACTAGATCTCCTTTAACGATTCGAATGTTCGATAATATAAACAAGTTTGCAAGAAAATTGGATTTTAGTCCAAAAGACGAAGCCACTAAAGGGAGAAAATGATAATAATAATAATAATTCATACAAATCCAAAGATATAAAGAAGGTGATCGAGAGTCCTGGGCAACAAAAGCCGATTTGTGAGCTACCCCATGCAAGATAAAGCGCACAAAGAGGCGCAGATATTTGTAGGGTTTGTGCCCTGTAGAGGTGGCCTTTTTTGTCAGCATTCAAACATCTTTTGACAGGCAAATCATGTTTTCAAGAGGAAGAAAAATGAAAAAATAATGATTTAAAGGACAGCATTTCCTTCCTGGGTTAGGCTTTTAAGGAGGACAAATGATGATTTTGGTTGCAAAAGAAGGGTTCAAAAACTTTTCTAAGCTGTGTCTTCTTTTGACTCTTAGCGCATCTAGTTGGGCTTCTTCTGAGATGCTTTCAATTGATGCTCCTTTCTCTACAATTTTGCTTTCCTTGATATCTTGTTTAGAAAAAATGTTTACAATTTGGGTTTGGGTTCGCATTTATGTCGTGTTAAGATATGTATATAAGAGTATGTTTGATGTGGTGTTAAAGAGTTTTAAAAAGTATTTTCAGTGCATAAAAAACTGTCAAACAAAAAATGAGTCGGTTTGAGAAAAGAATATAAAAAGCACTATTTTTTTTTTTCGGCTTTAAAAAAGCATAAAACACGTTCTAGGAAGCTTAAAAATGAAAAGCTCTTTAGAGGCCTTTTTTTTTTTTTTTATAGACAAAAATTGTATGTTTAATGCAATCCTAAATAGATTTTAAGATTATATAGGTTAACCATAATACAACTTATTTAATTAAATATATCAAGTCCTTTAATTCTAACCTACTAATTTCGTGTTGAGTTTGTCAATCATGTAAAAAATTATCAATCTAATATTACGTGTCAAGTTTGAATCGTGTCAATGGATGAATATAAACTATATAGTTTAAACATAATCAGGCAAATTAATTAAGCAAATTGGACCTTTTCAATCTTGATCCACTATTATTTTTGTGTCAATTTTGTATCTAAGTTCACAAATAATGTAAAAAATTGACACCGAGTAATGGTTAGTGTCTTCTTCTTCTTATAGCTCTCTTACTAGGTTTCTAACCCAGAAAATAAGGGTGCCCACAGCAATCTCCATTCTTGAAAAGAACTAAGAAAAAAAAGTAAATAATTGGTAAAGGGTAAGGGTCAAAATGTAAAGATAATGGAATGATCAAATTGGTTTCATTTTGTAATGCAATATTTTTCATCTCATCAATGTCCTTTCCTCCAATTCATATCTCTCCAGCCTGTAATTTCCCAGAAGAGTCAAATATGTATCCTCGAGACAAAGCAGTTCCACAGGAGAAGAGGCTTTGATCTTTAATAAAAGGGTCTACCTAATATTGATCGTGCATCTCTTCTTTCTTTACTTGTCCTACATATATATATTTTTTTAAATAATATTAAATATAAATCCAATCTCATGTCAGTCTGTCACATGATCACACACATTACTCGAGTGTAGTACAATCATAGCAGCTATGATGCAACACAAGTGCCATGAATTTCTTTTAATGACCAGTTTATGAATCCGGCTTACACGTAATAAAAACATATATAATATAATTTAATTAATTATTAAGATTAAATTTTAAAGTTAATTTACTTTTATAAATATTTAATAAGAAAAATAATAAAAAAAAAAATTAAAAAAAATTTAATCTTAACTATTGATTAAACTACAGCATCATATACCGAATTTTTTTTTTATATACTTTAATAAGGTAATAATAAAAATTAGTAATTAAATTAATATTTATAAAAAATAAAACTAATACAACTTGTGCACTAGATCTGAGTGGCCAGTGTGATTAGTATAATTGTTAGGGCTTTTAGGGTTAGTGGAGAGTCAAGGCAGTCCTCAAAACTAGAGACGGTGACCGAATTTCAATCTTTTTTAAATGTTCTGTCGGTCCAATGGTGGGCTAGACACAGTAAACTCCTCTTTCTTAAAACATGATCCTCATTTTTTTGTGATTGCTTCGAGGATGATGGGGAAAGATTCATCTCAACTCTGACAGTACTCACTAATCAATCAATATAAGTAAAATTAAGATTCTTAGGACTTCACTGAGAACTGCATAATAGTGACAGAATTGTAATTTTTAATATAAAATACTATTGAATTTTTTATGTCAACTAGTTAATAGACTGTGGAGGACAATACTCAATAGTACGTACTAATATGTCTCTTAAAAAAAATTGCATATATATTTATCATGTACTACCATGCTTATTTGAATCATTCTATTCATTTTTACTAGTTTTACTCTCTCCGTTAGGATTTAATCTAATTTAGGCATTGAAGTGTCTATGGTCTCCAGACCGACGATCTTCTAACGACACTTCTCTTATTTTGTAGGCAGAGTTCTTTCCTAAAAGTGGCTTGAGGTTAACACCTCTTTTTCAGATAAGAAAATTACAAAATTATTTCATGTGGTTTGAAGTTGTTATAGATAACTCCATGAGGTATTAAAAGTGACAAATAATTATTTGAGCTAAGCTTGTGTAATAAATAATTATTTTTGTAAAACAATTGATTATTATTTTTGACGAAGTCATTATGAAATTACAAAATTACTTTAAAATTGTTATAAAAATAAAAATATAAAAGAAAAGAAAAGAAAAGAAAGAAAAAGGTACGTAACTGACCGATCCATGGCAGTCAAAGGAGATGACCGAACCATCCTCAAAATTGACCATTGGGGTGGTTAAACCACTCATTTACCCACGATGGTGGTTGACCACCCAGCTTCAGCCCCATACCTTTTTTTTTGGGTTCTTTTTATTTTTTTCATAATGTTTTAGAGAAAATTTATAATTTTATAATCACTCCATATACAAAAGAAGTTATTTATTACACAAGCATATCACGTGAACTTTTTTGTCACTTTTGAAATCACAAGGAGATATTTATATAGAGTAATTTTACAATATTCCTTTCAAGGCCAGCCTAAAATATTGGACAGGGCCCAGACAAAATGGCCTAAGAACTGACTGAATGAGAAGCCCGGCCAGTGAACCTTTTTATTTAATTAATTAATTTAATGATAATATCTAATTATGTTAGGCTCTTAATCACTCTTAACCAAAAAGACATAAAGGCATGTGCGAGGGAGCCATTTCCAGTTGTTTATAAAGATATTTCTTGTAGTTTGAGCAACCGCCTTTTCTCTCTGTTAAAATTAAGTTCAAAAACTGCACACAACCCCTGAAACAGAGGGACAAAGCTTAAAGATAAGTTTAATGCTCACCAACCACCTTTGAACTCGATCCTCTCTCTCTCTCCCTTGTACCTCCTTACTCTCCTTTATTCGCAGCTCACAGGCTCAGACCCCATTTGCTTTCTCCCTCTCTCGGAAAGGATGAGTAAACAAGATTTCTCCAAGGCACAGGTACACCATTTTAACTGTTTTCGTGCTTCATCTTCTGAGATGAAACTATTTACAACACTTCTTCATTTTCTCTGCTGTTTCTCAATCGATGGGTTTTTTTTTTTCTTGGTTTGAACTCTTATTTAAGTTGTTTGTGTTTACTTTTCCTTGCAGTTGCAGACTTGTGTCCTTAGAGTGAATATACACTGCGATGGATGTAAGCAGAAAGTAAAGAATGATTTTTCTATAGTCTCTGTCTTTATGATTTCTCTGGGTGGATTTAGTTCATTTTTTTAGGCTCATTTTGTTTTCTTTCTTTTTGGGTAGAGATATACACTGTCAACATAGATGCAGAGCAAGGGAAGGTGACTGTGACAGGAGTTTCAGGAGTTCTTGATCCAGCCAAACTCATTAAGAAGCTGGAGAAGTCAGGGAAACATGCAGAGTTATGGGGGCCTCAAAAGGGTTCAAACCACAACCAAAACTTTGTCAATAACCAGTTCAAAAACATGCAAATTCAGAATGGCAAAGGGGGAAAAGACAACAAGTCTCAAAAGGGTGGTCCACAACAAGCACATCACCAAATGAAAGGGGCTAAGGATCTCAAGGTACCCTTTAAAGACCAGAAATCTGTCAAGTTCGATTTGCCTGAGGATGAATTTGATTTAAGTGATGGTGAGTTTGATGAATTTGATGATTGTGACGATGAATTTGATGATGAATTTGATGATTGTGACGATGAATTTGATGATGGTGATGATTATGAGTTTGGTCATGGTCATGGCCATGGCCATCAATTACCTAACAAGATGATGCCTATGAATATGATGGGTAAAGGGCATGGTGGTCCACATGGGCCTAATGTTGTAATGAATGGGCTTCCCATGACTGATAAAAGGGGTGGTGGGAATGCCAAGAAAGGTGGTGTTATTGATATTCCCTTACAAATGAAGGGTGGAAATAAGGATGGTAAGAATGGTGGTAATGCAGGAAAGAAAGGCAGTGGTGGTGGAAATAAGAAGGGAGGGAAACAAAACCAGGGTGGTGGTGGAGGAGGAGAAAAAAAGGGTGGCAAAAGTGGTGGTGGATTTCTAAGTGGATTGCTGGGGTTTGGTAGAAGTAATAGCAAAAAGGAGAAAGAGAGTGGTGAGTTTGTGGGGCTTGGAAAAAGTAACAGCAAGAAAGAGGGTGGTGCTAAGAGTAGCAATAATTATGGAGGCAAGGGTGGTGGTGGAAACAATAATAGCAATGGGGGTAAGAAAGGTGGAGCCAAGGGTGATGGGGTCTATGAAATTAACAAAAACAAAAATGGGTTCCATGATATTGATGTTACAGCTCCTAATCTTGGGAAAGGAAGCAAGGGTGGTGGTGGGGGTGGGGGAAATGGTAATGGTCAGATGAACCAGAGAGGGCAAATGGTCCAAATGGGCCCTAATGGTCCAATGGGTCCAATGGGACCAATGGGACAAAGAGGACAAATGGGCCATTTGGGTAACTATCCAATGGGGCAGATGGGAAGTATGCCTATTCCAGCAGTGCAAGGTCTACCTGCGCAAGCGGCGATGAGCGGTCTACATGCGCCGGCAGCGATGAACGGTGGATATTTTCAAGGAGTTGGGCCAGGCAATTACAACCAACAACAACAGCAACAATACATGGCGATGATGATGAATCAGCAAATGAACCAGCAGAGGCCCAATGGGAACGAAATGTACCAACAAATGATGATGAATCAACAACAAAGGGGAAATGGGCATGACATGTACCAGCCAATGATGTACGCGTGGCCGCCGGCTCAACAAAGGGAAAATGGGCATGACATGTACCAGCCAATGATGTACGCGCGGCCGCCGGCTCAACAAAGGGAAAATGGGCATGACATGTACCAGCCAATGATGTACGCGCGGCCGCCGGCTCAACAAAGGGAAAATGGGCATGACATGTACCAGCCAATAATGTACGCGCGGCCGCCGGCTCAACAAAGGGGAAATGGGCATGACATGTACCAGCCAATGATGTACGCGCGGCCGCCGGCTCAACAAAGGGAAAATGGGCATGACATGTACCAGCCAATGATGTACGCGCGGCCGCCGGCTCAACAAAGGGGAAATGGGCATGACATGTACCAGCCAATGATGTACGCGCGGCCGCCAGCTCAACAAAGGGGAAATGGGCATGACATGTACCAGCCAATGATGTACACGCTGCCGCCGGCTCACTACATGTCGCCGCAGCTGATGTTTGCTCTGATGCCGGATCCTTACACTCATATTTTCAGTGACGAGAATGCTAATAGTTGCAGTATCATGTAAATTTGGTAGACAAGTAGTTTTATGTTTTGGCTTGTTTTCATGGGTTGTGTAATTGTGGTGGTGCTACAAAGTTCAGGTGCCATTGCTTATGTTACTTGGAAATGGTTAGATTTTGGTCCATCAATCGCTCTTCATCTGCTGAGATATTATTCTTTCCCCATTGCCCGAACTTTTTTTTTAAATGTAATAAGGAGGTGATTGGGCTGTGTGTGCAAATAGCTTGGGGGATTTGGTCCCGTCGAAATTCAGTGCTGCATGGGGGCCTATTTACTCACCCAGTCCAGGTTGTCCATACTGCAGAAAGGCGCTTGCAGGAATACAAAACAGCCCAGGCTAAGGAAAGAGGAACAAATATTGTTGTTGAGGAGAGACGGGAGATCAAGTGGCAGAGTCCTCCTGTGGGAATTTTTAAAGCAAATTGGGATGTGGCCCTGGATAATACGAGCAAGTGTATGGGGATAGGCGTGCTGGTTCGTGATCATTTGGGCAAGATCACTGCCGCCCTGTGCAAAACTGTGGAGGCTTACCCAGAACCGGTTATAGCAGAGGCAATGGGAGCACTTAGGGCCATTGAACTTAGCCGTGAAATGGGGATTCAAGAAGTCATTTTTGAAGGAGATTGCAAAACGGTTGTCCAAGCAATAAACTGTAAGGAATACCAGTGGAGCCGTTATGGACAAGTGGTTGAGGACTCAAAGACACTTCTGGGGGATATAAGAAGATGGGAGGTGAGGCACGTCAATAGGGAGGCAAACGCAGCGGCTCATGGATTGGCGAAATTTGCAATTAATGGGCCCATCGACCGCATCTGGAGAAACGAAGCACCCAATTGTATAACTGATATTGTATCCCAAGAGCTTTTTGCTCTTTCTATGTAGAGTCAAGTACTCTGTTTTTTTGTGATGAAATGCAAGTGAAATTGTTTCAAAAAAAAAAAATAATAATAATAATCATCAAGATATTTTATAGAGTACGTTTGAAAGATAATTGAAAATGTTTTTTTGGAAAATAATAAATGTACTTTCCAACCATTAATGCATGTTGAGAGTTGAGAGAGAATTTCTTCTCGTTGTTATGAGAGTTCTTATGATTTCATTGGCCCATTCCATGTGAAGACTCTTTTAGCAAAAGTGTGATTTAATGAGAGTATCCGAATCTTCCTTAGCAAGCCTATATATATATATATATATATATTATTTTATGCTTAAATCAAGGTGTTATAGCTATAGTAGGAGCCCTTTCCTTTTTTCTTTTTTGTTCTTTCCCTAAGATGTGTTCATATGTCGAGCTTTCTTAAATTATTTGATAAATATCGGTTGGGGCTTTCTTAAAAGACATGTTCATATTCTTTAAGATGTCGGTGTCGATTAAGAAACGTTGGGCGTCAATCCTCATATTCATTTGGTGACTTTAAGCTTTTGACTCCAACTCCTTTGTTTTCCTTTCCCCTTTTGAATATTTTCGTTCGTGATCTATGGTATTCATAATTTGTGTGTATATATATATATATATATATACACATTAAAAATACTGGTTATTCTTATGTATTTGTAGTTTTTTTTTTTTTTTTTTTTTGGAGCTACATTTATCATACGTGTAGTTTGTTGCAAGTTTGGGGAAGCTAACACGACTCCGTCAGCTCAGCTGGCCATTCATGTCCCTTTGCTAAAATCCCATTAAGTTTGTTGGTAATACAATCAATAATATTATTTAGTTTACTGTTATATAATTAGTATAATGAGACAGTGATAATCAATTTTATTTTTATTTTTTCTTTCATTTTACAAATACTGATATATGATCGATTTTCACTGCCACGTTATCAAATAGCATTACTCTTGAATAATTGAAAGTAGTCTTCTTTCTCTATAAATTTCATAACTTTAATATTTGGTGATATTCCATCTATTATAGTAGTAAGAAATTCTAGCATTCAAAGTTCAAACCAGTAATCGCCATTGGGCCACTCACTCATAAATGATCCAACCCATGAGCCCATTCGGCCCAGTATGAGCTAGCTCTTCTACACACACTGGTGCATGGCTGGTGAAGCTCTTCTGGGCGCCAGGTGGATCTCACACTCACCAACTGTTTGTTTCCATGCCAAAGCCGAAGACGGAGCTCATCTCTAATGACGCCCATCCCAAGCATAAAAACTTCCAAACTCTGTTATGAACAGTGCCAAACACTAATGTCCATTTTCCTCCCTTGCATGGTCTAGAAAGCATGTATTTTTTATTTTTATATATTTTTTTAATTTTAGTTACCTACTTTTCTAAAACACTTATATTTGACTTAGTATTTTAATTATTCGCTTTCAATTCTCCGTTAAAAATATTATTTATTTATCTATTTTTTCTAATCTCAAAAAAAAAAAAAAAAAAGAGAGAATTAGTGTAATGCTCTAGGAAAAAACACTAGTCACATTTATACCATCACCTCAAAAAAATTAGTCAATTAAGAGTTTCCCAAAATCACTTATAAAGGCTAGCTAGTTTCACTTAATAAGTGAGCAATTTGAGACTTAACACCCATAACTGTTTTTTATAAATTATTCATTCTAAATTGGCTACTCATCTTCTCAATATATGACCAAGGTGTTACAAACTCCCTCTTAAACCATTGACACCTTCGTTAGATTCACGTTATGCTGTGCTGACAGTACCACATGACATTAGTAAGTGGCTTTGATTCCATTTGTAACGATTACATTTGTGCTATCACCCCAAAATGATTAGTCAAGTTGAAGCTTCCCTTTCGGTTTATGTTTGTTTTTACTTAAAATCCTTGATTCTCTCTTTCTTTCGGATCAAGAATGGTAAGGATCATCCTCCCTTGTAACCCTTTCCCCAATCAATTAGAAAAAAGAAAAAAAAAAAAAAAAAAAAAAGTTGAAGCTTCCCTATATAACTTATAAAGCCCAGTTTCATCTAATAAACAAGCAACATGAGACTTAACATTTCTGACTATCTTTTATAAATCATCCACTCTATATAGACTATTCATCTTCCCAATATAAAACTAAAGTGTTACAATCAAATTGATTTTCTTTTTATTAATATAAATTATGCATCGTTAAGTTACAATGCTCAGCAAATCCTTAGCTAGTATTTTTGCTACAAATTTACTCAAAATAACCTCTCTTTTTTTTTTATCTTTTTTTTATGTAACTTCTTTTAACTACCCCAGCCTCAGCGCTCTTATAAAATGGACAATAGGCACTCTTCGACCCTTCAAGCACACCTCCATACCAGTTTCTCTAGCAACCTCCCAGCATTTCACCAATGGCTTCTTTCCGCCATTATATATCTTCTCATCTTTCTTTCTTTCTCTTCCCTTGCTTATGTCTCCCAATCCCAATCCCAAACCCAAATCACTTTCAAGCCGAACAAGCTCGTTCTACCGGTGCACAAAGACAGCGCCACAGCTCTTCACGTGGCAGACATCCAAAACTTCGTCTCGCCGGCTCCCTTTCTTGTAGACTTAAACGGGCAATTCATGTGGTCAAATTGCAAGCAACAACACGTCTCATCAACCTTCCACGCCCCTTTTTGCCACTCCACCCAATGCTCTAGAGCCAACACCCACCTCTGCCACAACAACAACACATGTGGGCTCATGGCGGTCAACCCGGTCACCCACCAGACCGCCATGGCCCAGCTCGCTCAAGACGTCTTCTCCATCCGCTCAACCCAAGGCTCAATTGCTACGGTGCCTCGCTTCCTCTTCGCTTGTGCTTCTCCTCTCCTACTCCAAAAAGGGCTCCCAAAAAACACTCAAGGGGTGGTCGGTCTAGCCCATGCACCAATTTCCCTACCATCTCAACTCTCTTCCCACTTCGGATTTCAACCCAAATTTGCCCTCTGCCTTTCTTCATCCCCACGTAAAAACGGAGCTATTTTCTTTGGAGATTTACCCTATGCACAAAATCTAAGCTTTACCCCATTAAGCATAACCCGAAAAGCAGAGTATTTCATACAAGTGACGTCAATAAAAGTCAACAACAAGCATGTTCCACTTACAACTACCACGTCTCTTTCATCAATTATCAGTACAACGGCTCCTTACACAGTTCTTGAGCGCTCGATCTTCAAAACCGTCGCCCAACTTTTCGCCGCCGAGCTCTCTGTCTCCGGGATATCTCAGCTGAAATCTCCGGTGGCACCCTTTGGGGTATGTTATGACTCGAGCAAAATTGCAAGCTCAATGGTTGGACATGCCATCCCTAACGTTGACCTTGTGTTGCACTCAACAAATGTTGTGTGGAGGTTTTTTGGTGCAAACTTGATGGTCAAGGCACGTGAGGGTGTGACATGTTTAGGGTTTGTGGATGGAGGGCTGAACCCGAGAGCTTCGATTGTGACGGGCGTATCAGTTGGAGGACAATCTTCTGCAGTTTGATCTGGGTAGGTCAAGGCTAGGCTTTAGCTCTTCCCTGCTGTTTCACCGGACCAATTGTGCCAACTTCAACTTTACCGGCAAACCTTAATCAGAGTAATTAAGATACATGTTTTAATTTTGTTTTGTACTTGTGATTGTTGTGTTTTGTACTTGTACAATGTTAATAAAATAAAATAAAATAAGAGTAATGTTATACCTAATTTCACTTTTTTACACTCAATTTTTCACCATTTTAGGTGACTTTTATAACCATTATTGAATTTGAGATGAATCTTTATTAGATTTTATCTCACGATGGTTTTAAAAGCTACTTAAGGGTGTGTAGAAATTGGTGTGGAAATCGGTGGGAGTTAGTATAGCGTCACTAAGGTAAAAATCGTTGTCTTTGTAATTTTTGAGCTTTGTCTAATTACTAAGTTCGATTAAGATTTTACAGTTCTTTTAATTCATGGTGATTTAAATCTATGTACATTGGTGTATGCAATTAACTGCCATTTAACTAATCATAGCTGCATTTAACTAATTTATGTGTTTAAATCTTCTTACATTTTTTTCTGTGACTTCTTACTCTCATCCCAAAAGAGAATTAAGATCCCTTGCAATACGCAATACCTAAAATCTTGACTGTTAAATTAACATAAACGGTGAAGAATCTACTATATCATTGAATTTTATGAAAACCTAAAAACAATGTTTAAAAAATATTTAAATTATGATCATGATGCCCGAGTTTTGTGCCCTCTCAATTTCCCATCTTGAAGCAGTTTTTGTACGACCTAACCGGCAATGGGTTGCCTTTGGAGACTGGGGAGACTCTGATGCTTCAATTAACACTCTTATGTGGAGTCAAAATATAGCATGAGCTAATGAACTAAGGGTTATTGAGAAGGATTTTCGTCCCCTTATACCGAATGCATTGTGTCCCTTTTATAGGATTTTCAGTAGTTGATATATACCTTGTAGAAATCTATGTCGTAGGGGAGATTGAATATTGATTGACTATTGGAGTCCCTGATGTCTTCTCTGGGGATTTGTATCCCTCATTTAAGGAGATGACTGAGTGGGATCCATGAGGAGATTTATTCCCAAACCCAAAATTGGGAGTGTGATAGAAGGGAGGAGGTTAAAGCCTTGAGGTGCTCTTAACTGGTCGGAAATGACTGTTGGGGCTATTTGGAGGGCATCAGGTTAGAAGTCATCATGAACAAGGTTACAAGAACAACCTTATTCCTAGCATGTCATGAGATGATATCAAGGGCATTGGAGGCAATTAAAAAGCTGAAAATGGTGGAAGGAGTTGGCATTGATTTTTAAGAGAGGAGGAAGGTCGGTGATATTCTTGATCCAGCCAACAATGCTCAAACCCTCAAGTTTTAGAGTGTGTAAAGGCTAAGGAGAGAGCTGCCAAGGAACCTTAATTAGAAAAAGGGCAGAGAAGAAAAATGTGCTGATCGATAAGTTTCAGCTGCAGAATTGCAAAGAGGGCAAAATAAATTCTGGGCACTTGCCAATGGGATCGATGAAGGGAGATTAGATGGGGGTAAGGATTGAAGCAGCTTGAAGGCAGAGAATGGGGAGAAGTTCCACTTTTTTCTAGAGTAGACATGTAATCAAAATGACTGCCTGTTGGGTGTGATTATGGAGATAAATGGTTTTGGATGTTCTAGGAATGGAATCCTCTTTGTTTCAAATGAAATTAATAATATATATTTTATGTTTAGAATTTAAAGTTAAGTCAGTGCATCTAACGATGTATATGATGCATGTCAATGTTGGCTTGTCTTTTAAAAAAATTTAAATGATGTGATATCATGTACAACGCTAAATGCATAAACTTTAAATCATGACCATAAAATGGATGCCATCTATTCCATTTGAAATAGAAAAAATTCTATTGTCGTGTGAAATGTGAGAGCACTTGAACCATTATGACTAGGTCAATAGAGATAGATGGCATGGATGGAGTGAATTGAAACATTTATGAAAATTTTAGGTTTTAAATAATTGAAAAGTCATAATTTAATTTGTTACCAAGCCTATACTCTAAGAAAATGATATAGTATCCTCTTTTTATTTTTTATTTCCAAATTGCATATTGTTTTACATAAACTACATTCTCCTTTATTGTTACTTAGTCCATGTAAACATCTTGCACTTTTTTCTTTTTTTCTTTTTAATTTATTTTTCTATATATAGGAAAACGATAGAGAGACATTAACTAAGAACTTATTTGGGATTCCATTTGAAAAATAGAGCTTTTAAGTCAAAAAGAGCTTTTAGGCAAAATTTTCATTTTTAAGCTTTTGCCAAAAGTGCGTTTTGACTATTTTTAGGCTTTTTAGACACTTAAAAGCGCTTTTAATTTTTTTTTACCAAATGAATAATTTTTTCTTCAAACGAACTTTTTGAGTGTTAAAAACACTTTTAAATCCCTCAAACACAATCCCAAACAGGCTTTAAAGAGTAGATGGATACTAAAGTGAGTACAAGAATCTCAAAAGAGAAATTTATTTAATTAAAGGAAAAAAAAAAGAAAAAAAAAAAGGAAAATAACACTCATGTCTTCTTTCCCTTCTCATTTCTTCCTTCTTCTTTTTTGAGGTAACTTCACAGAAGACTTCTGAACTTACATTCGATTTGACAAATTTCTAAATTTTAAAATCTCTCAATTTAGACCCCTAAACTTTTAATTGCTCTCAATTTGAACTCCTCCGTCAAATTTAACCTTTAGAAATACCAAAAAAGACTAAAATATCCATAATTTTCGTTTTTTTTTTTTAATAAAAAATCGTTTCAGAATTAACGGTAAAGTTGGAATTTTATAAAAAAGTCAAGGATATAAACGTCATCTAAGGTTTAAAATCTGATGGAGTGGTCTAAATTGATTGCAATTGAAAGTTCAGGGAACTAAATTGAGAGATTTTAAAGTTTGGAGAATTTATCAAAGGGTTAAATATTAAATTAGTCCCTGGGGTTTCATTACTTTATTTTTTCTCCCTTAGGGTTTCATTTTTATCACAGAAGGTCCCTGTGGTTTCGATAATAAACCAAGTTAGTCCTCCGTCAGTTGACCGTTAGTTGACTTAACGAAATTCCACGTGAACCAATCAAATGTCAACACGTGACACCTACTTATTTTTTTTAAAAAAATTAAAACAAAAGTATTTTCTAAAAAAAAAAAAAAATTGGGGGTGGCTCTTGGCCATTTGGGGGTGGCCGAAACCACCCCCAGTACCCACTGGGAGCCACCCCCATGGAGTCTTGGGGGTGGCCGAGCCACCCCCAGTGGGAACTAGGGGTGGTTTCGGCCACGCCCCAATTTTTTTTCTTTTTTTTTTTAGAAAATATTTTTTTTTTAATTAAAAAAATTAAGTAAGTGCTACGTGTCAACATTTTGATTGGTCTACGTGAAATTCCGTTAAGTCAACTAACGGTCAACTGACGAATAACTAATTTGGTCTATTATCAAAATCACAGGGACTTTCTGTGATAAAAATAAAAACCTAGGGAGAAAAAATAAAGTAATGAAACTTCAAGGACTAATTTAGTATTTAACCATTTATCAAATCGAATAAAAATTCAAAATTCGTTAATAAAGTTACCTGTTCTTTTTATTTTTGTTGAGTGAAATACCAATTATATCTGCTAAAACTAGACTTAAAAAAAAAAAAAAAAAACACACAACAAAACAAAAAACAAAAAAAAACAAAAATATTGACTAAAGATTTTGTCTCCCAATTGCCATTTGACCAGGGCATTAAATATGAGAGACACAACCGAGTTAAAGAAGAGGAAGGGTGAAAATGATGAGGTGGCAGCAGTAATTGGTCCCTGCAGGCAGCAGTAACTATTGAGTAGGCTGGACCGCTGTCCGTTTAGCCTTTTGCTTAGGGTGGTCCAAAACTTGTTGGGCTCAAAAAAAAAAAAAAAACCATTTTCATTATTGCCTATCATTGTCCTACACACACTCGTTAGTTTAATCACCATAAATTCATACACCATTATTGAATCCCTTTTACCGTAAAAATTATTATTGATATATCTTATATATAGTGTCGGCTCAAAATATCTAAATATGTAATCATTCATTTTCTTTTGATGCATTCAAAGATTCGGCTTATATACTCTTCTCTTCTGATGTATTATCTCTTATTAAAAATTTTTAAAAATAAATTAATTTTAAGGTTTCAATCTTAATTGTTGATTAAACTACATTATACATATTGTTATTCTGAATCCTGTATTCAAATTCACGTTTATAAAAAATGATTTTTTAATGAAAGTTAGTAATAATTAAGGTCCACAACCTTGAATTCTTCAACGTATATAAATTCTTGAAATGATCATTTGTTTACTCTTTTATTTTCACATTCATGAAAGTTCAACATGCATAACTTTCTTTAGGGTGTGAACACATTAATTTCAATTTAATTGTTAGCATAACATGACAAGTTTGTCTCCAATGTGGTCCAACTTCATGAAGTTGCCACCTAGAGTTGTGGCATCATTATCAAAATTAGATTTCTTTTTAATCTTTGTATTTTTATTTTTGTATCGGTAAGTAGTAATGGAGGAAAAGGGTGGCGGTACAGGTTATGGCCACCTCCAAATTCATAAGAATATATATATATATATATATATATATATAAAAGGTAATTTTTTATTTTTTTGGCGTATCAGTCCTAGCAACCATTAGCTCCTGTCCATATTGGCTAGTTTTTTTAAAATATTTGTTCTTATTTATATATTAAAGAAGAAAAACAAAAAAAACAAAAAAGCAACCCAATGCCACCTAGCTAGTTAAAGCCTACGTGCGAGTATGCATGTAGAGTACATATGCATGGTTTCATTTTGTCTCTGCGACTGAAAGCACCGCATGCATGCTTATGCGTGCCAAAAAAAAAAAATGAAAATGAAAAAGAAGATGGCCCCTAAGCTACCAGCCTACAAGCCCTTACCCTAATCCAATAATTCCAACCACCCCGCCGTCTTTAATTACTGATATTCATTATTTACCATCATTTCTCTTTCCTTCTCCAACTTTTATTACAAAATTATCACCTTAGTAATCCATCTTTGCTTTAAAAGCTGCAGTTTCATCCAGAGAACAAAAAAAAAAAAAAAAAAAAGTTTTCAAATATATATATGATTAGGAACTCTAGAAAACCTTACTAAGTAAGACCGCTTAGTATATTTGTCCTTGTCAAGTAGATTTTGAACTCGTACAAAGCATTCTCCAAGAGAGATTTATGGTGAAGGAAACTCACTGAAAAGCTCTCCCTTCTTCAGCTCCTTCTCTTCTTCAATTCAGTCTCGGCTTTATTGTTGCTTTCTTTCATATATTTAGTCAGTTTCTTTAATTTCAAGCTGTCGGCCATGAAGAAGAATTACTCCATTTGGACATTTGAAACGTTTCTTCGATTTGTGTTTGTGGGCTTCTTTGTTTTGTGTAAAGGGCAGCAGGAGGAAGACACTTCAGCAGCTGCAATGAAGAAAGAAGAGCAAGAAGCTCTGTATTCTGCTATTCAAGGCTTTGTGGGTGACTCCTGGAATGGCTCCGATCTCTATCCAGACCCTTGTGGGTGGACCCCAATACAGGTGCTTATTAAACTCCTAATTAACAAATTAATTACAAACATTTTTTTTTTCCCCTTCCTTTTTAGTTGTTGATTTTGTTTTCACTTATTCATGAGGAATAAATTCAACTCCCTAAAATATATCCTTCTATAATGAGCTAGTAATTAGTATATATATGCTGCTACTACTGAAAATTTTTTACTTTTATGGGATAATTGGTCCAACCACCTGAATTTTTACTCGAATTAGCAAAATTCCTGTTTCATTTTTAGTACTCGGTATATTTGAAATGATTACCACCGTTTATATATATATATATATATATATATATATATATATATATATATGTTCTATTTTTGTGGTTCGAACAATTCTATTTATGAAACTTTGTTTTTGACCAACTTGTATAGGGAGTGTCATGTGATCTTTACGATGGATTTTGGTATGTCACTGCACTAAGCATCGGACTGGTTTACGACAACTCTCTCCCGTGTACCGGAAGAGCAGAATTCACACCTCACATATTCATGCTTAAGCACCTAAGAGCACTCTCATTCTTCAATTGTTTCTTTTCACCCCACCAAAACCCAGCAAGAATCCCCACCTCAAACTGGGAAAACTTCACACACAGCTTAGAATCCTTGGAGTTTCGATCAAACCCAGGTCTCATTGGAACAATTCCAAACAGCATTGGCTACCTTAAAAACCTCCAATCTTTAGTGATGCTGGAAAATGGATTGACAGGTGATCTGCCACCAGAAATAGGCAATTTAGTAAAACTGAGGCGGCTAGTTCTTGCCGGAAACGGGTTTGCGGGTCGGATTCCAGAAACTTTGGGAGACTTGATCGAGCTCTTTATACTTGATTTAAGCAGGAATAAGCTATCTGGGTCATTGCCTCTGTTTTTTGGAAACTTGTCTTCACTTCTGAAGCTTGATTTGAGTAACAATATGTTGAAAGGAGAGCTGCCAATTGAGATAGGAAGCCTAAGGAATCTCACACTCTTGGATCTTGGGAGCAACAAATTTTCTGGTGGTCTGGCTCGGTCAATTGTAGAAATGATTTCCTTGAAAGCGATGGTGATTTCCAACAACCCAATAGGAGGTGATCTCAATGGAATCCAGTGGGAAAAACTTGAGGAGTTGGAATTTTTGGATCTTTCTAATATGGGTTTGACAGGGAAGATCCCGGAGTCCATGACTGAGTTGAAAAGGCTGAGATTTTTGGGGCTTAACAACAACAATCTATCGGGAAAGTTGTCTCCAAGGCTGGCATCTTTGCCTTGTATTACTTCTCTTTACGTTTATGGAAACAATTTGACAGGGGAACTTGAATTCTCAGAATGGTTTTATAGGAAAATGGGAAAGCGTTTTGGAGCCTGGGACAATCCGAATATGTGTCACCAGGCAAAATTAACGTCGGGAAAAGGGAATTTTCTGTATGGGGTAAAACCATGTAAGCAAGAAACTAGTATTTCTGATGGTTTTCCAAATGCCAAGATGAGTGAGGGAAATTGGAATCAGAATTCCCCTTTGGTGGCGTCTTTGGGAGGCTCAAGCTGTGGGTTTGATGGGCTCTGGTGGGGGCTTTTATTGTACACGGGATTGTTTTCTATGCTTCTCGATCTGATATAAGATTAATTGTCTACTGTCTTGAGTAAGAAAAAAGGTTCTTTAAATGTCAATTGTAGTCCCAAAGATCAAAAGATGCAACAGCTCCTTGTAAATATGGATGCCTTTATGTGTCAATAGCTCACTAATACTAAAAAACATTTATATTAGACCAGCTGAATCAGGCAGTCAGGCCACACATCAAAATTGAATATATTTCAATAATGTAAGATATCGTTACCACCACTAAAACAGAATGAAATGAAAAGAATACACTAAAACCTACAAGCCAAAACCTAGTTTACTCCCTGAATCTTTTTTGCATCCTTCTGTATCAATGGCTGAATAGCCACTTGAAGAGCCAGTGTAAACCCCACTCTGCTAATGCCAACAAATTGTCCCTGCCTTCCGTAAGGGTTGCTCTCACTGAAACCCTTTTTTCTTCCCTATGTCTGCACTTTGAGGCACAACTATGTATGTTCACGTTCACCTTTGGTGGGTTCGAAAAGCAGAAAGAACCAGCAACAGCCTATCCAAATCCAAAATACAAGCATTATATTGGATATTACATATTATACCACAACCTAATGATATCCATCAATTTGGCAAATGACTTTCGCCAAGGAAAAAGGTTTGTACCTGCAAATCAAGGCGGTGAACGTCTGAGATTCCTTTCATAGAGTGAGAGTTATATGCTAATATGTAGGATCTGTATGCTTCTTTAGCCGACCCATTCAAGAAATAGTTATTGGCTACCAACTTTTCCTGCAATTATCAAAATAGTCCAATTTAAATCCTGCAGTTTAATATAGAAAAGATATTGATCATATAATGTAGAAGCAGAAAAGTACCAGGTGAGACTGCACATTAGCCAGCTTCTTTTGATCAAATTCATACTCTTTAACAGGGACTTTTGCTGCCTGAAAGTGGATACGACATCTTAATTTGAATGTTGAACAAGCAACCACTACTTTTGCCACCACCATACCAGCCACGGGAGGTGTCTCTAGCCACCCTATTGGTATTTATTTTTTGTTTTTTAAAGTTTTTTAATTATTTTAATATTTTTAGTTTTTTTTTTATATATATATATATTTTTAATTTCTAAATAGTTTTTTTTGTTATTATTATTATTATTATTAATTTTTTTTTTAAAAAAAAAAAACTAATTTTTTCCTTTCCAAAATTGTACCGTTTTTATCCAAACGGTGTAGTTTTGGATAACCGCAGCTATGCGGTAATTTTCGCTACCACATAGAAGCCGGATTCGACATGTGATATCTAACGTGGTATGGCATTTAACATATACCAATCTAATATAAGCCAGTTTTACCCGTTTTGGTAAAATTCGCACCTTATGAGTTTTACTAAAAATGTGATTTCTCAAGTTTTAGATATCGAATTTGAGTAAGCTTGGTGGAGTTGGAAAGTTAATTCAAATATCTACAAAGTCGTGTCTTTATGAGTTTTGGCTAATTCCGATGTCTATTAGGTCAAAATAAGCAGTAAATGAAAGATTGGAAAACTGGACGGAAATAAAGGTAAGAATCCAAGAAGAAAAGACTTGATTGTTATATTGGGGACATTAATGAATATTTTATTCCAGCAAAGTAAATAACCTAGCAATAAAATATATTTTATTTAATTTAAATAATGAAATAGGCTTAGGAAAGACTTGATTGTTATATTGTTATCTTTTACTATTCTATAAATTTTTATAATAGGCTTAGGTTTACTTTTACTTTAAGTTTGCTTATTGTTATAAATACAGCATACCTAATATGTAAGAGACAGAGATTATGTATTTTGATTAATCTATTAATATGAAACACTCTATGAGTGATTTTCTATCACTTTTACCTTGATTTCTTGTTAGAATCTTGGTTTAAAAATAACTATAATTCTATTGTTGTTTACTATTGTGAACCCAATACACCACCCTTGCATCACAATGAATGTGGCAATCTCTCATAGCATGCTAATGTGGCATCCACTCATGTTTGAACGAAACCATTTTTAAATTGATCATAACTTTTGCTATAGTATCAAAATCGTGTATGTGATCCCAATAAAAAAAACTCTCCTTGGCACGAATGTCATAGACACCTAGCTACACTCAATGCAAGTTGTTTTTGGATCCAAAACCCGCCATTTTCTCCTCCAAAACTCTATTTTAAGTTATTTATGGTGGAAAAAGAGATGTGGGAATTGCAGAAAAATAAAAGTAGAACATAAACAGAAGGGTGAATCTGAATGTGACTATCTCTTAGATAAGTATTGTCTCCTACTTGTATTAAAAGTTTTGCAAAAATGAATCAAAGCAATCTTATCCTTATGATACAAAACTATCCGCTATAATGTACAGATTGAAACTCTAAACACTATCCAGAATCGAAAAATATTGTAACATCCATTAATAGAGAACAAGAGAGAGAAAATAAACATGTCAAATAATAAACTGCTGGAAAAAATTATATATTTAATTCCATATAATCACAGAAGCCGTTTATAAATACCAGTTACAAATTATTTTAAAATCTAACATTGAAACAGTAGTTATAACTTGATAAAACATAATTTCAGCCCTAGTGGTAACTGATCAAACAAGATAATAGGAGAAATTGAAGCAGCAGTGCTAACTTATCAAACAAAGATAATAGGAGAAACAGTAATTAATTTAATAAATAACTATTAAAACATGATAATAGGACAACGATTATTAATTTGAAATTCGAAATAATAATAAATTCGAAATTTTAATTTCATGAAATAATTTCAACAATTTATTTCATTATCTCCAAAATTTCTATTTTCCTTTAACTTTTATTTTTCCCTGGTATTACAAAAGAACCCATTTCCATCCATGTTCATTTGAAAATGGTGACTACTTTGAAAAGCCAACCAAGAGAAGCTCAGATAAGCATGAAATACAGGCCAGTAACTGCAATACGAGTATACTTTGTGGCAAAAAATTATACATGGACATTTTCCTATTTCCTATTACAAGTGATGATTTTAATATGAATCATCAAATTTTTTTGGCAATCAATAAAGAATATCACCTACGCGGTGGATAGACAAATCAGGAACCAAAATTAATCCAACTCTAAGCAACCTATCTTCAAATTGCAGTCTACTCAATCCTCTCATCCTTCTCCTTCGAGTGCTAACTGGCATGTGTCCCCGAGCAGAGATACACAAAAGGTAGCAGCCGCATCTCTCTCTCTCACATTGGCTGGAATTGATAAATGTACTCCACCGATCAGTTACCAGTATATCAGACAAATGTCAACAATTACCCTGAAAACTTGGCAATTAGCAAGCTTACGGCTGTAAAAAGAATATACAGACCAACAAGACAGAATCCCCAGAACCTAGGCACCCGGAATCTATACCAAGTAATCACCAATAGAGACCCCATCAGGCTCAACAGCAGGAAGACAAAAGCAATCACTATACCCACATGGAAATGGAGCACATAAGCATCTGGATAAACATTGGCTGTTTGCATTACCAAAGCAGTTCCAAGCCCAACAAGCATGTTAAACATCGGCCCTGCAAAGCAGCCGGCCATGGCCATTGCTGGCTGACCTGCTTTGGCAACTGCCACATCTGCAACAAGATCCCCAACTGAGTTTCCCCATGCAAGTACTGTGAGCCCAAGGAGAGCTGGCGGCAATTCAAGAATAGCCCCAAGTGCTGCAAGGCAGTTCAGCAGTTCCCCAGCAATGGTGGATATCCAGAACACACTCATAACAAATGCTATGAGCAGTACAGGCATTTGCTCAGTTTTTGGGGGCTCCTTTTCCACTATAAAGTGGAGGACCGCAAGAGAGGAGCTCGCAAATAGAACTATAAACCAGAGAGGGAAATGAGTGTGTGGAAGGAGGAAAACAATCGGATGATCAAATGGCATGAATGTGTTGCAAGCATATAGAAGGACTAGGGGGCAAAGTGCGACATTGGCCGATGCGTATAATCTGCTCCATTCTGAAGGTACAGTTTGTGGAATTGTGAGCTTTAAAAGAAATGAGACAGGAAGCTGCCATACTTTTGAGATCTGCATATGAAAATTAGAGAGAAAATTAGGGCAGTATCAACTGGAAAAGGCCACTTACAATTGATTTCTGTAGAGATAAAACAATCTGAACCTGAACACAGAGTTTCATGGCATCTCAAAGTGCCAGTCGATTAGAAGAGTTCCAAACTGAGCATTTTCTTTCATCACTTTTTCTATTTCTTGTTTTGTTCAGGGATTTTTTTTTTTTTTTTGTGGGGGGGATTGTTAGATAAGGGCAAGATGCATCATAATAATACAAACGATCTAGTCTTTTTTTTTTTTTTTTTTAAACATTCATCCTCCAAGAGGAAAATCTTCAGTATAAACCTCAAACTATGCTCGACTCTTCAAAAGAACTAGCTTTTAGAATTTATATCGCACCAGGCACCTCAACTGTATTTTGCCTCAAATCTTAAGTCCGCATTTTCCATGACCATCATATAGAGAGGACCCATAAATTCTACACTATGTTTCATGCTTTGGCTAAAGAGAATCACATGTGCTCTTGTTCATATTCTCCTTTATCAAAGAAGAACCTTCTAAACAGAGGAATAAGTAAACAAACAAACAACAACAGAAAACTTTCCCCTTCAGATCCAAACTATCTGATTGTGGAAACAAGAAATGACCAGAACATTAAAAATCAAGGTCCTGGGGCAGTTAGCAACTTAGCAGGGCTATTGTCTTGTCAGTCTGCAAATTTTCAAAAGTTTGCTATCATTTGTTTGTAATAATTGAACTCAGTTTACCTAGACATCATTCAACCTCCTAACTAATTATGATCTTCCAAGTACTGGGTTACCATGTAAACCTACCATTATTCAGATTTAATTACGAAAAACACATCATAGTCCGCACATGAGCATGACTAATCAATTAGGTCAACCTTCATAGTATCATATATTTAAAATAAATCAGTGAAAACATAGAACTCCAAATAGACATCAACTTTCTAGCATTTCAGCAAAACAAAAAAACAAAAAACAAAAAAAAACAAAAAAAAAGGAAAAAAAAACGATTATAGTCTCATACATACCATTCCAAGAGCTCGACAAAACCCGAAACCCGGCTTTACTTCATCCGAATTTCTTGAAACCTCTCCTATCTCGCAGTCCACCGCAACCAAACCCCTCTCCACCTCACCTTCCCCAACCAAACCCACCTCAACCCCACCTTTCCCTCTCCCTCTCCCTCCCATCAATCCCAAATCCATCCAAAACACAATCCCAACAAAAAACACATAAAACCCAACAAATCCAATAGCCTGCCACAGAAAAATCTCCGCACTAAGGTAGACATAGAACAAAAACAACGCCGCAATCAAATAAAACAAGACGTCCCTCACAAACGGCACGGGATCCACCGAAAAGGGTGCGGCGTAGATTGCCACGAAACCAACAACAAATGCAGAGACAAACGTGCCCGCGGAGAGTATTGCACCGAACCCAGTTCGAAAGTGGCCTCCACGGAGAGCGGCAACTGATGCAAACACATCTGGAGCGCCATTGCCTAAGGCTAATAGAGTAACAGCACCAATAGACGGTGATAGATTTAGTCGGTTGGCTAGTTTGGTGGTCACTACGGAGAAGTGGTCCTGGGCGGTCTTGATGAGGATGTAGAAGAAAAGGAGGATGAGGAGGGAGAGAGAAGGGATAGAGAGGAATGGGTTTTGGCTGAAGAGGCAGGAGTAGTTGAGGAGAAGGGCATTGGAGGAGGATTGGGAGCAAGGTGATGGCGTTTTGGCGAGGAGGGATCTATGGGGGATTTGACGAAAAGGGAAGGGATTGGGTGGGGATTTGAGGAGAAAGAAGAGGAGGGATGAAAGGAGGAAGACACAGAGCGCAGTGGTTTTGAGGGAGTGGGGGAGAGAGAAGGCCATGCCATGGGATTCACATCAGTGCCTCCCCTTTGTCAAGCGCCATTGTGTCTCACTGTCTGCGTGTCTGTGAGTTGACTCAGTAACGATCCGTTATCAATTGGGCTCTTCATGCCTTTTCTCTTTTAGAGTACAGCTTTCTCCAACTTCTTGACGCGTTTTTTGTGAAGCAAAAAGAACAGGGAGAAACAAACCTTAAGCTAATTGGTATTTACCATAATAATTTAATAATTAGAAAGTACTGCATGTGAAATGTCATTATATTCTATTTTGTTGTGTTATGTTTTGGGGACTACTATTTAATACTAGTAACCATTTCGACTCAATAGGATGGGTTATCAAGGATGAAGAAGTAAATCTCTTTTTAAATCATATGGGGATATTACATTAAAAAATAATAATAATAATAATAATAATAAAGCCTTTACATTAATATTTGATCTTATTTACATACACGAGACTTCAAAAGCGTACCAAAATTCTAATACTAACAAAACCCAAATCGGCTACCATCGAAGCTTTTTGAGTAACCACTTCTTCCGCGCTGTGACATCCATGGCGACGAACATCTTGGCCTTTCTCTCATCTTCTAAGAGTTCACAAGCCTCCAAAAAGAGGCCGTCATCCATGTCTGGAACAGTTTGAAGTGCTGCAACAATACATTCTATTGAGCTGTAATCCTTGTCCTCTTCACTTCCCACGAATGCTTTGACTACACATGGCTTATCCTCAACTGCTTCTTGTGTCTCCTCCTTGATGATTCTTTGAAATTTTTTTGTGCATGATGAGGTTGACAAAGTTGCAGATTTCCGCTTTTTTCTCTTATGAGACTCCCTAGCTGGAGATTGCATATCTCCAAAGATGCCATCAATCTCCATCCCACTGGTATTATTATTGACTTCCATTTTCATGTCGAAACAACTTGATCTACCATTCTTGCATTCATTACCAAAAATCAAGCACAAATCACAGTAACCATCTAAGATTCTGTCTTTGTATGAAATTGCATCTGGATGCTCCTGCAAAATATCATTTTTAAGTGAAAGCCAACTTAATTATCCAGTTCAATGTTCAACAATCAGTATGATCATGTTCAGTCAATTGGGCGGAGAGGGGGAACAAAAAGAACGAAGAAAATAAATTTTGTTTAAGTGTGAGTTTGTGTACCATACTGTGGGGTGATCTTTAGTGATAATCAGAGAAAACAGAAAGGGAACACCCTTAAGTCCGAATAATGTTAGAAGTCTCTCTTGTGAATGATGTGACTTTTAAAATCACCATATGATCAAAATTCAATAGTGATCAATCACAAACTTAATGGTGATTTTAAAAGCCACATCATTTGTGGAGTAATACAAGAGTGACTTCTAGCATTACTCTCCTTAGTCCTAGCAACATCAACAATGAATAAAGAATTGCACCTTGATATAAGCTTCCCAAACTTCATCATCAGCTGTCACCATTTGGTAACTTCCATCCCAAGCAAAGCCATTCCAATTGAGGAGATCCATGACATCCGTATACACTTTCATCAAGCTCAAATGCCGATCTTGTAATACATCTTTGTCACAAAAAAGTCCGAATTTTTTATTGAATGATGCAATCATCCAAGTCCAAGCTTGCTCATTGTATGTATGACCAATCTTATTCCCTCTGTGCAGCTGCTCTAACATAAGGTCAATAAAATACTGATCCATTTGCCTTGTCCAGTTAATCTTCAGAGGCTCACTATTAACAGGGGATTGGTCATCCTCTTCACCTACAACTTCAAAATATCTTTCATTACATGAGAGAGTTTATTCTACAGCCATATCGTACCAAAGAAAAAAGAAAATAATTAAGTTTTTTCATACTGTTTAACAAAATCAATAATTTCAAACATTACTTGGAATGCATAGATTTCACTGCTTTTATATGACACTCTCGGGAAAAAATAATGTAGTAATTAATACTTGTTACATTAACCATACTAGCAAATGGACAACTATTCCACCTTTAATCAAACATGCTAGTGCTGTTTTTGCCTGGCTTTTCTATAATTATGCATGTAACCCAAAACCTTTGAGTGAGTCCTTAATTGAATTGTGCCAATCTTGTCTACCTATAGTTAGTAGTGCAAATAGGAGAGACGCACCAATATTTACTCCCTGCTTATAGTCCTCAGCATCCATAGTGTGACTTGAGTAATTTTTCCTTTTGCCAAATTTGCCATTCCCGTATATCAAAAACAAATCATTGAAATTCGGGAGAGTTCTATTACGGTATGTTCGTGCATCAGGGTGTTCCTGCAAAACTATCTGTAAGCCAATGAGACCAAAAAGAATGTTTATGCAATGGGAATTCAAAAGAAAGGAGCACCTTGACATAAGAATCCCAGAGATCCTCTTCAGCAGTTATCATCTGCTGCATTTCATCCCAAGCAAATCCACTCAGGTCAAGTAGAGTTTTCATGTCATTGAATCGCTTCCTCAAATTCATAAAACGACTTTTCAGGACATCTTTGTCATGCTGAGACCCAAATTCTGCACTAAACTTTGCAACCATGTCACTCCAGGCTAGTTTGTCAAATTTATGATAAACCATACTTCCGTCGCGAACTTGCTCTAACATTAGATTAATAAAATATCGGTCCATCGAAGGTGTCCAATCAGTTCTCCACTGATTGCTATTGTTAAGTCTGGGGCCTTCAGAAAATACTAAAACAATGTAAATATGGGTAAAAATAATCTCTATTTACTCATTAGAAAGAAAACAAAAGGCTTATTTTGACTCCGACAATTTTTTTTTCCTTGGCCTGAAGGCAGGTAAGTTTCAAGAAAGGATTTAAACACATCTCTCTTGACAAAATCATATTGTAATCAATGCAATATAAATTATCACACATACATTCAAACACGTTGAATGCCGAAAACTAATTGCTCATTGACTACAGTCCACTATTGAGAGAGAGAGAGAGAGAGAGAGAGAGAGGGGGGGGGGGGTGCAAAAAAAAAAACAGATCCTGCAGATTGCTTGTCAAAAACAAAGTCTCACCAACACCATTACAGCCAAAATCCCGACCTGCTTGGTTACACCCTCCATAAGAAGCTGGATTTCCATAAATCAAGCTCAAATCATTGTAATTTGGCTTTGACTTGGTTCTGTATGATTTTGCATCTGGGTTTTCCTACCCATACATGGAAGTGTCAGCCAAATATAATTGAAACTGACGTATAAGACTAAGATAAGTTGACAATGCACCTTTAAATAAGCATCCCAAACATCATCAAAAGCTGTGACCATTTGCCGTGTTTCATCCCATGAAAACCCTCTATGGTCCAGAAGAATTTTCATATCGTAGTACTGCTTTTCCAAGCTTCTATAATGACTCTTCAGAAAATCTTTGTCATGTTGTAGAGCGAATCTGTCCTTGAACAACATAAGCATATCTATACATGCTTGATTGTTGGAAATGAGATCGATCTTCTTCCCCTTACGCACTTCCTCTAGCATAACATCAATGAGATAACGGTCCATTGAGGGTGTCCAGTCTGTTCTTGAACAATCACTGTCTTCACATCCTTGGATGTCCTCTCCTTTCACAAACCAGAGATTTTGTAAATTAATGCAAAAATAAACATGTATTTCAGAAATGATATGTTCAATAATCAGAAATGATAATTCTTTTTTTTTTTAAAAAAATAATAATAAATAAATGCTGGGGTTCCACTCTCCTTTTAGCCAAAGTTACACAAATCAGAAAAGACTAGCCTGGTCAACAACCCTTTTAAATAAAGTAAAATTATTTGATTTGAGAATTATATGGGTTCTGGGACATCAGAACTGGGATAGCAATCAACAGAAAAGATAATGGAACTGAACGAAAACTTATGTTATAGGTTAAGAACAAAATGGAAACAAGAAGCACAAAAGACCATTCTTAAATGAATTGGGAAGTATTAAACTGCTGAAAAAAATAAAAACATACCAATCATCAAATCACGGTCTTCACTGTCAAGGTCTGCACTGCATACCGAAATGCTGTATCTTCCATTAGAAACTTCTTCACCATATATAACACATAATTTGTGATAGCTTGGGACAGATTTATCTCTATAAGACAGAGCATTGGGATGCACCTGTATATATTATACATAAGCCACATAATAAAACAAATATCTAAAAAATACAAGAATGTGTAGATGGCAACTCACCTTGGTATACGAATCCCAGACATAATCCTCAGCAATTACCATTTCTCCTGTTTCATCCCAAGAAAACCCACTCTGTTCAAGAAGAACCTTGATGTCATTATATTGCTGCCTCAAATATCTGTATCTATTCTTCAGAAGATCTTTGTCATAGCGAGTTCCAAATTTCACATTGAACAATCTGACCATTTCAATCCAAGCCTCAGCTACAAATCCATGACCAATTTTATTCCCTCTAAGCACCTGGTCTTGTAACAATTCAATGAGGTAACGATCCATTGGTGATGTCCAGCTCATTTTCAGAGATTCATTACCAGCAGAGGAATGCTCCCTCCTTTCTTCACCTGCAGGGATGATAAAACTGATTTACAGGGATAACTTATTCATTCAACAAAATATTTATGAGTTTCAAATATATATTATGCCAGAAGCACATGCTTATCATCATTGACTTAATGTAATTCATCTAATTTCTCAACATTAGCTGATAGCATTGCTCTTGGCACATAACAATGCTTACAGCTCAATAAGTCTCGAGTGCCAGGGGAAAATTTAAAGAAACTATTAACATAACTAACAACTGGTCATGCTTACAGCATGTAATGGAAAAACTAGAACCTTAAAATTCAATTTCCACTAAAGGAAAGCACGCATTAATAGGAAAATATTATACGGTATATCTTTCACTCCAATTAAAACTATGTCTAATAAAATTCCAGATTTATGAATTTTAAATCCCTACTGGGCACCACACCATTATCCAAAGTGTTAATCCTGACAATCAATAAAACTCCTATTGCAGACATGAACCCCAGCACTCTTATTTTGATAAGTAAATAATTTTATTAAGAAATTGAAGAGAAGTATCCATAGGAATACATGTTGTACACTAAGTCATTAAAGGTCCTCCAACAAATTACACTCAAAAAAATGAACCTTACCAGTCTTAATCTGTATGATGTCATCTTCAAAGTTTTTCCCTCGCTGCAAATGACTGCAATGCCCATTGCTGACTCCATTTCCAAATATCAATTCCAAATCTCTATAGTTTAGCAAGGTCTTCTTCTTATATTGACGTGCATCTGGGTGTGCCTACAGCAGCAACTCTAAGTGTAAAGCAAGGTAAAAATCAATTCCAATAACCTAATGGATACAATAGCATACCTTGATGTAATTATCCCAGACATAACTGGCTGCTGCTATCTTTTGTTGCTTTTCATCCCAAGAAAATCCTTTTACCTCAAGCAGACTCTTCATATCAGTATAGTACCTTAATAATTTCTTATAACGGTGTTTTAAGAAACTTTTGCTGTATGTAGAACCAAATTTTCCATTGAACAAGGTGAGCATATCTTGCCATGCTTGTTTTTTGAATGTATTACGGACCTTGTTGCCTTTTCTAAGTTGGGCCAGCATAAGCTTGACAAAGCAACGGTCTTTGGCTAGCGTCCAGTCTTTATTTGAATGCTCTTTACTTGCAGGGGCAAGGCTATTCATTCCAAGACCTACAATAATTAATTAATCAGTAAAAGTAGCTTTTATTCATTAAGAACAGATGATACTTCTTGAAATTCACATTACTATAAAGCTACAGAGAATATATATAATAAAAGTCAGTTTTACTGCATTTAGTTCCTAGTTAGTTAATGAAGCAAGAAATGAAATAAAATATAGTCATTTCCAGAAAAATAAACCATCAGGAATGGTCGAATTTCACAAAGCCAAGCTCCTTGTTCTCATAGTGAGGGCAAGTTTGCAAAACAATTACAACACTTATTGATAGGTAGCACTTCTTGGGTTATAATTAGCTTAGCTTATAATCATCTATTAGTGCATTACCTAACAACCAGACTGCCCAAAGATTTGCTGAGAGCGAGATTAGGGTAAATATGATTTGAAGATGGTGCAAAAGGCCATTTTCTTCGGATTTTTTGAAATTCTAGAGTATAGTCCCTTCTACCCCACTCCCTTTTTTTCTTTTTCTTTTTTTTGGGGGGGGGAGTTGGTCGCTTGTGACTATTTCTTGTTTTATGCATACTCTATAATAACAAAAGCAAATGAATAAATAAATAAAGAATTAGATCTTTGTATAAGAAAATTAATCACCAGCCAAAATAGGCTAAATATAAGCACAATACCAATAGGATACATTTCATTGCCAATGACAAAAGCAACATTTCTGCAGATCCATGACGGGACATAAAAACACACCAATATTCACTGCTTGAATGTCATCGTCAAAGTCTACATCATGACTTGATCGGCTGTATCTTCCATCTGCTGCTGTGTGTGCATATATCAAGCACAAATCATTGAAGTTCATCAAGGCTTTATTTCTGTAGGACTGTGACTCTGGATGAGCCTGCATCTATACTACGTCAATTAACTTTCTTTCTAAGGTAGAGATCAAAAGAACACATGAACAAAAAAAGCAATGCACCTTGATGTAGGCATCCCAAACAGGATGACTGGCTACGACCATTTGTTTAGTATCATCCCAGGAGAATCCATTCTGATCAAGAAGATTCTTTATATCGTTGAATTGCGTCCACAAATTAGTGTAATGACTTTTCAAGACCTTTTCATCATATGGAGATCCAAAATACGCATTGAACATTGTCAGCATATCAGTCCAAGCTTGTTTGTTGAATGTATGGCCCATCCTATTCCCCCTATGCACTTGATCTAACAAAAGATCAATAAAATAGCGTTCCATTTCTGGCGTCCAATTTGTCCTTGTACGATCACTGCTCGTAGGCATTTGGGTGCCCATTCCTTCCCCTACAACATTGAGATTATCATTCTACCTATAGTGCCCTTTAATTGTGCTTCCTCAATCCACGGAGGATGATTCAAATCTAGTCTTCAGTAACACGGACAAATATACGCTTAAAAAGATCACCTAAAGCGCATGATCAGTGTTTGCACCCTATTTAGGCGTGTTCAACATTTCAAAAGTCATAAGACTACAATTTAGACTATACCTAGTGATCATACGAAGAAAATACACGGATATATACTAAAATGGCAATACTCACCCATTGTATGGTTGCTGAGAAAACCGAAGAGAAAAGAAAGAAAGGAAAATTAAAACTTCACTTAATATGCCATTTGGGAGGCTCTCAGAAGATGAAAACCCAGAGGAAAATTCACAAAGCTTGTGTACCGTTATGTTTATCTACTGCTAAATTAGCATTTCTACAATCACAAAATAACAACTCAAACACAAAGCAGTGACAAAATGATGCTAATTGAGAGAACACGTACAATATGAGCTCAAATTCTACATATTAACACTCTGTTTGTCGCCCGAAAGAAAAAGAAAGGAAAGGGAGAATGTTCAATTCTGTGCGGCACACTGTCTTCTGGTTTCTGTTTAGTAAAAATTCCAGCTCAAGTTTTGTTCAATTTTAGCTTCCAAGTACATCACAACGATGATAATTCAAAGTTTTAGTTCCTTTCGCCGTTTCCTACACTTTCTCGGTAACCAAACAGAACATAAGCTAATCTCATAATTCTATTATAACAACCATACATGGACAGAGAGAAAGATTAGGGTTTGGTACCTTTGATTCGTGTGAAGGAGACAGAGAAAGAGAAAACGAATAGGACTGTGCTAGCCTGCTAGGGGAAAAGCTTTCGGGGCGGAGTCTGGTTTTACGGGTCTCCGTGGAGCTTACAGGTTGAGAACGCAGTAGGGTTCTGTTTGGATCTTTTGAGTGCCACACTCTCCCCTGGGAATAGGATATCCTCCACCGGTTCAATACTATATCAGAACTTCAATTATGCAATAACTAACCGGGCGCTCTATACAATTTAGGGATAACAAAATATATATATATATATATATATATCTGCTCTCAATTTTCTTTTGAAATTTTGATGGAATTGTCACGCAGCATCAATAATAAAATAATAAGTGTCTTTTCTAATAAAAATATATAAATATAAAAACAAGTTCTAAAAACAAAAAGAAATGACCCTTTGAACGTTTAGGATATCATATTATTTATTATAAGGAACATGTGTCGCATTATTGTTAGGACTAATGTAGCACTTTTGACAATTTTCATCCAAATTTCAAACGGAAGTTCGGGGCTGAGACTTATTTATCATTTATGCTTATCACATGGAGTTATAAGCTATTTTTTAATTCTTATGAAACTTATTGCAAATCGGTGTAACCATATGGATTAATTTTACATTTTTTTCCTATATTTTAAGGCTTGAATAACAAATTTAAGTGAGATTTTTTTTTTATATTTAAATATTAACTAAATAAATTTTTTTTTATTTTTTATTTTAAAAATTATTCTTCTGATAGTATGGATATATTCAAGTATTGTCAATAAAATTCTTTAAGTGATATATATATATATATATATATTTAGAAAATGAATCTACTCTATTGTTAATGTATTTTGCATTGTGGGTTTTTTGTTTTTTTTTTTTTTTGAGAAAAATTGATGACTATCATTGATAACAGATCAGAAGGTGGAACAGAAAGCTCCAACTACAATCAAAGAGATGAAGCTAATTGCTCCATTAAAACATCACTAATACAATCTGAAGTGTAATCCCTCCATATTCTATCATTGACATTTGCAATGGTTGCCTTCGCAAGCCGATGTGCCGCCTCATTAGCTTCTTGGGTTGTAAACTCACACCTCCACCTTGAGAACGTTTGCAAAATACGTTAGTGTTTTATGTGACATAAAAGTAAATGTTTTATTTTTAGGGTTGGTTATTAATATTTTTTTGAAAAAACTTTACAAAAATTCTCCCGTTTTTTGACATTAGGATATTGAACTTTTAAATTTTTGCAATATCTCCATCCATTATTATTTTCCGTTAAATCCTATCAAAATTCCCATGCTAAAGTTTCATTCAGAAATTGCTAGTATCCATCCAAGGAAATGAAGAACATCATAAATCCAGTGGTCCAAAAAATAATTCCACCAATGAATTCCATTCTTGACTAGCAACTGTGGATTTATTTCTACAGGCTGTAGAAATAAACGTGTTAATGTGGGTTTTATATGTATGCCTTGTGAGACAGTGGGGGCAAAAACAATCCTCCAAGGAAAGAGCAAGAAACTGATTACTGGCAACAATATTTTGTGCGTCTAAAAGTCCAAGCAATATTCATTTCCTCAAATTCTAAAAACATGTAACTTTGCCTGCTTCTGCACTACTAATTCAGCTGACCTTTTATGGCCTCATACAAAAAGGCTAAAGTTACAGCAACATACACAAGACACTCATCTATATTCCTCTGGCAAGCGGTATCCGGGCATGACAATTTTGTCAGCAAACATCTTGCCAGTCTTGGGCATGACATGCCAATGCAATGTTAGGTTAAATTCTTTACCACGGAGATTGCTTCCCTGCTCAAAGAGAGAAAAAAAAAATGTATTAATTTTCTTTGAAGCCAAGAAACGGCTAAAGTAGGCTTGATGCAAGTTGATGGAAACTATTAAGAACACAACATGAAGGTGGCATACTTGATCAATGAAACGATACTTGTTTGAGGTATGAATCAAGAACTTTGCATGCTCTTTAGAAGGAATAATGCCATCCCAAAGGGAAATCTGCAAAATGACATTTCAAAAACAATTCAATTGATAGACACAATATTTGTGCAGCAAAATCCTGGAATATGAAACACTAGCAAATGTGACATGCTATACAATCTGTAATAGCACGTAAATATGTTATGGGGAAAGATAAAAGACAATTTATAACGTAGAATTTCAGTACAAGATATGGAGATGCTTCAAAATATTAAATGCACCAACTGCCTATGCTTACCTGATTTAACGAATTCTTGGGGGTTTCATACTCAGCAGCTAAGAATACAAAAACCTGCAAATATATAGTAAATCAAAAATCGAAATCAGCTTTAAACTTATTACGTTACTATAAAAGAATAATAGTCTGGAAATTCAGTAAAAAGTAATTATAATCATGCATCCCATTTATATGAATAAGTTTGCTGTGTATTACTTAGAGCTTAAAGAAACTCATGGAAAGAAATAAATATGAAAAACTCTCTGCACAATGAAATTAATCTAAATCATCTAGTTTCGATCTGCATATTTGTACTTCAGATATTAGCATCATTTTATTCAATAGCATTTCAAACGTTATTCCAAAGAATTCTCTTTCGTACACAAATACAACTAAAAACAACCTGTAAAACATGGACTAAGAATCATCTCCAAAGTGAAACACAAGAATTTGTCAAATGGTTAACCTGCTTTGTATTCCACGTAAACAATGATTGTAAGTCAGCTGATACATTCAATGTCATGCTGACCTGCACAAAAATGGAAGACTCGTTACTTCAAATAGAACAATTGATTATTGGAGTTTTATGTGGAATTATAACATGTTTAATATATATATATATAAAAAAAAAAAATAATAAAAAAAAAAAACAGGCTATTAATAAGGCACTAAAATTTTGAAATAAAACAACAAAAAAACTAATGAGCAGGAAGAGAAGAGAATGGGACAAACAGAGCAGTGGATCATTGTCTAACCCTACTAAGTACTAACCAAGTTTTTCAGTTCTGGATTATTCCACATACATATTTCTCAACCAAAGGGTCATCCACTTTAGAAGACATTTAGCTTTAAAAAATTTAGAGCTCCTGACCTCCCATCCTAATCAATCACTTCAGATAGAAGGATCTGTTTCTACCATAAATATGTCAAAAGTATCCACCAGCTTAATTAAAATCATTTACATTAATATGACATGTTGATAACCTCCCCCAACGTCAATAGTTAGTCTCAGTATGTGAGCATCAAACAGACTAACAAAGGATTGACAAGAAGCTTCAAACAACATAGGTTAAAGACAATTTCTCTCATGAAGTTAAATCAAGTAGATCTCATTAGTGAAGAAAACTGAACCTTAATGTACACCTCAGAGGTTTTGAGTAGCGGTTAAGAAGGAAAGGTGCTATCTGATCTTCTCACTTAAAAAGCCAACAGTAGTTACTTCAAGACTGACCAAAAAATCATAAGCCTAATAAGCAGCAAAAGAATATCATCCCTTCTAAAATCCTTCAAAAGGCTTACTAACCTCCTTCCTTCTTCAAGATCAAACTTTGCTCCCTAAATCTAATGGTTTTCTGCTTTCAAATCTGATTGAAAATATTTGTTCCTAGCACTTTCCAGTAAATCTGTTTAGATTATTGGGCATCAGAAGCATCTCCAAATGTGAAACCCCTAGAAAGTTACTAACACATAAGTCAACTGTGACGACTTCACATTTGCCTCTATACTAAATGATAGGAGAAACAGCAGATTCCATCACCCTCAGCTGAAAGTTGGTTTATATTATGTACTCTCTGATTTGGTCTACCTAATACCTCTATGGCATCCTCCTTCGAAGTTCTGGCAGCCTCCAAGATTTGTTGCTCTATAAGCCCTTAATAATTGATTTAGCGAGAATGATACGTGGCAGGCATTAGGTTTAAAACATAGCAAGCAGGTAAGGAAAAATATTTAGAAGCTAATTGAGGATATGCACTACGTTAAAGTCAAGCAAACCAGCATAGGTTAACTGACCAGATTTTACTAGGTCACAGGCATTTTACCTGTGCAATGCATTTTTAACATCAGAAACTAATAGACTACAAATTGACACCCTCCTTTAGAAGAAATAAGAGCACGACAAATATCTTGGTAAGACATGATCTTCATGACGTTCTTATTTGATTCACACATACTATAGAGACATATTACTCCAGGTGGTCATTATCAACTGACCAAACTACTAAGTCCAAAGCTCATAGGAATTTTGCAAACATGTACCCACGCAAAGAGGAATAATATTCATACAAACATGTAGAGTATTCTCTACGATCAAGAGAATAAGCCTCAAAGGGACTATCATTTGCATAATTTCGCAAATAAAATGAATAGTACCATACGTAAATGCTACTCTCAATTCACACACATACGACTCAAATCCCACGAGACGCGTTAACGTACATAATATCAGAACAAATCTGACACATAATGGACAAAATTATCCAAAAAAAGAAATATAACGAAAAGTAACAGTGATTAAAAAAAACCTGGAATTCACAAAACCCATCAAAATACTTTAAAATTACAAAAAACAAAACCCATCAATATCTATAGTATATCACAAGTTTGTCGATTTATTCCAAAATTAACCACAAATAAGTATAAACAAACCGAATCTGACGAAACCCGTTAATGTCTGAGGCATATTTCACACAAATTTTAATCTTAAATCATAATTACATACAGAAAACCCACCCCCACAAAATACAAAACAAAAATTACCTCGTCGTTCCCATTGGGTTGCTTCTGGAACCAATTAATGTTCAACACCTACAACCCAAAATAAATAAATCAAGTAAGTGAATCATAGATCTACCAAAAACATAATAATACACTAAAAACTTGAAAATTAAGGAAAAGAAAGGGAGAGGGACCTGAACATGCGCAGAGGGAGTGGGGTGGTTGAAGTTGTCGGAGATGGAGGCCATGGCGCACATGAGAGCTAGGATCGTCACCGCAAAGGTCAGCAAAGCGTTGGCTCTGTACCCAAATGAATGCATTTTCGTTTTCTTCTTCTCTTATTCTGGGTCTTTTGGGTTCTGGGTTTCTCTCTTTGACTTGCTTCTTCTGCTTCGTCTGGTTCTTGGTTCGGGATGAAAGAAATGGGTAATTGATCAGAAGGATATATCATTTGGAGGTTTTCTATTTTGCCTTTTATGTCAAATGAAGCGTTGGTGTGTTCAAAAGTGAGTAGAAGGGTTCCATGCTGTCATTGGACAGGACACGTACTGTCGACCCACCGTATGTGCTGATGTGGCTTTTTTAATTTTTAATTTTTATTATTAATTAGAGAAATGCTATTAATTATTTATTTTTGTCTTTGGAAGTTTGGAACTGAGGTTTATTAATATCAATACACCTTAATTATCACTAAAGATTTTTTTTAGGTGAATTTTTATATTCATTCATTGAATATAGATTAAGAGCATAAAGCCCTTACATTACACAAACAATATTCATTGTTTTCCTGTAATTTTTCCTGAAATATATTTATTAAAAAAATATTAATATTGTTCATTCTAATAAATTTCAAGAAAAAATAGATGTTGGTCGTAATAAAAGAAATTCGTTATTCTGCTACCATATTCGATATTGAAAAAAATGGTACCTCATATTGTATTAACTTTCTTTATATACAACTACAAGTATGAATAAGTGGGAAAAAAAATGTTGATACATCATAAATCATATGGTGACCACACATGTCAATTTTTCAATGTTGGAGCTACACCGGTAGTAATGGCAGAACGATCTCCCATGCTTAAATTAGTAAAAGGACGGGACAATAAGGTACCTGAATTTGGGCCAAGCTTGATTTTGGGCCAATGGGCCTTTAGTTGAGTGAGTGGACCGGATCGAACCCAAAACCCCAAAAAATTATTCTCAAAATCAACTATAATATTTTTACTTTTTATATCACATCAATCACTTTTTATTATTATTCAAATAAAAAAATCACTACAAAGTATAATTTTTTACTTTTTTATACAAAATATTTTTATTTTTTTTCTCATATCAATCAAATCTACTCTAGTTTCGGTCCACTTTTTCGAGTCCACTCCTTTGCCAAACATAGTTGCCCCCATTCTCTAGAGCAACTTGATGGGCAAGTCATTCGATGGGAATTATGTCCAGAATGAGATTAAATTTTTTTATAATTATTTGGCCTAAGAAATAGAGAGAAGGGACACGGTATGGTAGAAATTGGGATGAAACACACCACACTAAAAGGAGTGTGGCCATCACTATGCGAGTCAAGTTGATTGCACCGAGTAGTTAATCAATTAGTCACGACGCATCTGCGACCATGGATGTTGATAGATCCTGGGCTGGAAAGTTGGATCCCACAATCTAATGCATACATGGTGTAATAATATGTGAAGTGCATAGTATGAGATGAACATAAGATTTTCAAGTTTAGTTATGTAGAGTTAAATGAAAATTTTTCTATACAGAATTAAACCTTTTTTTTTTCTTTTTTCTAAAAATGATAGGTCGATGAGACAAATTGTGACTATTCTACATAAGCGTGACCATAATAGCACTTACTTGTTAGCTACACAGGAGGAGCCTAGACTGTGACAACCGCATGCGCTCTCTCAAGTCCGACTGAATCATAGTCTGACCTAGTCTTATCAGGATATCAGTGAAAATTTAAAACAACTAATACTAATCAAGCATATGTAAAGATTCTCGATTGTGGATATTCTAATCCACACCCAATTACATGTATGGATCGCTTGAGAATTTTGCTTACTAAGCTTTTCTCTTACCCATTAGATGAACTAGAAGGCCAAATGCATAGTTCGACGGGGAAGATTCACACCATTGTTATGTTTAAATTGTATTGTACTTTAGTTTCTGCAATAAAGATTTTTATTTTATGAATTTATTATATACAGTTAATCCTCTGGTTGTCTAGATAAGTACTTTTAGTCATAATATGTATTGAGTTAGTTATATTTTAAGAATATTTTTATTCTTTTATTTTTTGATAGGACAAAAATACCACTCCAATATAACTAATAAGATATTATTTAATTCATTTGAACTATAAAAAATCCTAATTCGTATGTGCCGAGGTGTTACAGGGTCCGTCATTGTATATTGTTTTGTAAAATATTTAATTTTGAATGGTGTTTATCATATTTTATTATTTTAATATTTTCATTACATTTTATTATTTTAATTATATCTCAATCCCAAAGCTCCGCGGCTAGGCATTAGCATGCAATGGAATGAAATTCATTGTTCATCAATGAAAATCAGCATACCAATAATTTTGTAGTCTAATGTCCCTTATTTGTAACAGACAAAATTGACTTCATTGATGAACAATGAAAAAAAAGAAAAAGAAAGGGAAACATTACAAAATTCCCATGAATTTTTACGCGTTTTAAAATTACTCTTTTGAAATTCAAAAACTCTCAATTTAGAGTATCACATTTTTTATTTATTTTTAATGTCGTTCACCTATTAAGATTTTTCGTTAAATATTTTCAAAATTATCAAAATATTCTAATGTGTGTTTATAAAAAATAAAATAAAAAGTTGTAAACATTCGGGTGTAATTATTTTTATAAATTTTGCTAAATCATGACAAACGCCTAATCTTTGCAATTTTTTTATTATAAAAAAATAGAATATTTTGAAAAAGTTGAAAATATTTAACGAAAAATCTTAAGGGATGAGAATATTAAAAGAAATTGAAAGTTCGATACTCTAAATTGATAATTTTTGAACTTAGATGGTAGTTTCAAAACGAATGAAAGTTTAAGAGAGTTTTTTAAGTTAAAAAAAAAAAAAAAAATTTAAAAAAGAAGGAAATATTATTAGGCTGCAAAATCATTGGCACGTGCTGTTTCTGACTTTCTTCCCTATCTAAAGTCTAAACCCCGTTCCTGTGCTCTCTTGTGTGGACATGTTAAAAAAAAAAAAAAAATCAAAATCCGTCGGAATTTAGTGTCCAAAATCACAGTTCACCCTATCGCATGCAGCCAAACAGACCCAATCAAATTTACCCACTTCAACCCCAAGTTAAAACTGTCAAGAGCTACTGAAAGGTAATAAAACTGCAACGTAAAAAGTAAATTTTACAAAGGGTAAAATTGTCAGAAAACAATTTAAGGCACCCATAAAAGTTAGGTTCTGACATCGTAAGTCAGAATCGAAAACAGGCTCAGCTTTTTCGTTTCTTTCTTCCTTCCTCTCTTAGGTCCGTACTTCCTTCCTAGAAAACAACATCGAGAACTTCGATTCTGTTTTTCCTTTTCCTTTTTGTTTTTGTTTTTGTTTTTTGTTTTTTGTTTTTTGTTTTTTTTTTTTTCCCCTCAAACCCTAAATTTGATACGAATAAAATTGGGATCTTTTGGTCTACGGGAAAGTTTTCCAAAAATAGCTTCCACCCAGAAGAACTCCCATTGCATAGAACAGATCTCTGAAAAGCTTTCTCATTTACTTTTTTTCCCCTCTCTCTTTTCAGGCCCTCAGTCTTGCGGAGCAGAGCAATACCCTTCTGTAAAAAGGTACAGAATTTCTCTCTTTCTCTAATATAAACATGCATGTATATACGTACGTATGTATGTATTCATGTATCATGTATGTGTATATGGATATTCTGTAAGATACGTTTTTTTAATTTTTTTGTATTAGAATGTCTATTTTAATCGGTTTTTCTTTTGTTGGCTTTCTGTTGTTTAATTCAACAGTCATATCATTATTATTCATCCAACAAAAAGGGTCTTATCATTATTATTGTTATCTTTAATCATTAAGTTGTCTGCTTGTAGTCTGTTGCCTTTTAACTCCATTTCTTTATTTTTAAAACTTTCTAACAGTTTAGCTTGGTAACTTTGAGGTAATTGTGCATATTACATACCTTTATGGTTACGTTTCGCTCTTTTGGCCTTTTTCATTTATTGGTTTCTTGAATGAATGGTAAAGTTTTGATTGAAAGAGCAAAATTTGGTATTTCGAGAACATGCAAAAGTCTCATACAATGTAAAGGGAATGCAATAAGATGGTTATGGAAAATCCTCACAAATTGAGATTTATTGTTTAATCCGGAGATTTGTTTGGAGGGTGATGGTATATGTCCAAGTACCTTTAGATTTCGTGGGTGTTCAGATATATGTGGCATTAAATATATTATTGTTTTATCTATGGTTACTGGTTATAGGCATGGTGATAAGGAAGGAATCATTGTGCAATTTCTCCTTGAATATGGATGAGTTTCTTTTGTTCTCCTTGGGTTTGGATGAGTCTGTATTCCTTAACATTCCCAATGGGGTTGCTTTTAGACTTTCTTAAATAGAACTTGTTCCTATCTTTTAGTTATTATCATTAGGGTGGTCTTTCAATTGACTTCAATTTTCATAATAAATTTGTGTAGAGATTTTCGTTTTTCCAGATTGTTGAACTAGAATCATGGTCTTCTCATTTGAAAAAAACTCAATAATTTAGCTTTCTCTGGTTCTTACCAGAAGAAATGTTCTGGAACCAATGGCTTAATTAGGTGCTTGAAGCATACTTCACGAGAATTAGATTAAAGACATTTTATACAGTTTCTGAAAGAAGTGTATCCTGTTTTTGAAGTGAAGGTGTAGAAAGGGACTTGTTTGTATAACACTTTTGCGTGTTGGCAATGAATTTCCAACCTTTCTAGTGCATCTCAAATTGTTTGTTATCTCCCAACCCCCAGTCCCTTACCAAAAAACAAAAAAGAAAAAAGGAAAGAGAAAGCCCATTTTTTGCTTGTTTACACCCGTTTTATTATTGCTCTATGTATGATAAAATTCAATGTTTATATCTCTAAATTTCTATTGTATACTTGGGGCTGCGCAACTTAAAAATGATATCTCGATTACTTAAAATTTTTTTAAAAAAATCTCTACACCTAATAGCTTCTTTTTAATCAACTGGTTCTGAATGATAAAGCAAGAGGTTCTGCTTTGTTTTGACAGATTATGTTGTAATTTTGATGAACCTAAATCAAAACTTCAGTTGTTCTCTCTCGTACATAATTGGGGGTCATAAAGTTAGCGTCCAGCTGCTCTCTTAATAGTGTTGATTTTGCACTTGATGATGCAATTTTAGTTTATGCATTTTATTTGAGCAACAGATACATTATTATATTGACTATGTATTGCAAAAGATGTGTCTGATTCTACTTTCTTTGTCTTGTTCTGATTTACATTAAAAGCAGAGGCATTAAGTTTTGTCTTATTTAGTTGGATCAAAATGGATCAGCATGGGCATAGCCAGGCCGCATCTATGGGAGTGGTTGGTAGTGGAGCTCAGTTGCCATATGCCACTAATCTATATCAGACTAACCAAATGACTGGGACGCCGACTCATGGATCAGCTGTTACATCAGTTGGGGCTATGCAATCTACAAGTCAGCCTACTGGAGCTCAGCTTGGACAACACCAACTTGCTTATCAGCACATCCACCAGCAACAACAACAGCAACTTCAGCAACAACTCCAATCTTTTTGGGCAAATCAGTACCAAGAAATTGAGAAGGTAACTGATTTCAAGAACCATAGCCTTCCCTTAGCAAGGATCAAGAAGATTATGAAGGCTGACGAGGATGTAAGAATGATATCAGCTGAGGCACCGGTAATATTTGCCCGGGCATGCGAAATGTTCATCTTGGAGTTGACTTTGCGATCTTGGAATCACACTGAAGAGAATAAAAGGAGGACACTTCAAAAGAATGACATTGCAGCAGCGATCACAAGGACTGATATCTTTGATTTCTTAGTTGACATTGTGCCAAGGGAGGATCTGAAAGATGAAGTACTTGCTTCGATCCCAAGAGGAACAATACCTGTCGGGGGGCATGCTGATGCTCTCCCTTACTGCTATATGCCACCTCAGCATGCACCACAGGTTGGGACTCCTGGGATGATCATGGGTAAGCCGGTGATGGACCCAGCTATTTATGCTCAACAGTCACATCCCTACATGGCCCAACAGATGTGGACACAGGCACCAGAGCAACAGCAATCACCCTCAGATAATTAGTAGCTGTAGCATGAAAGTTGAAGCGTAAGTTCTCTTCCTCTTTATCTGTTGCTGGGTGGTGGTTGAAAGCTGTAGTTGTGAAGGTAGTAATCTAAACATGCTACGGACAAGATTAGCGTAGTTGCTTGAATTTCACTTTTCCTGCTTTAGATTTTATCCTGGTGAAAAATTGGATGGTGATGTAGATAACCTAATTTTATAGTTTTCTCACTTATTGTTACATTGTATATATCCAATTTTCGTTGATTTAGCATTAGTGTCATGGGTACTGCCCATGCTACAATGTTTTTATTATGATAGATGCATCCTAGCTTATTCTATTTGGAACTGTGGTTGCTTTGTCAACCATTTTTGCATCCTTCAACAATTAAAAGTCTAGATTTTTGTCATTCTCTTTTCAGATGAAGAGAGATGTGAACATGAGAAAGTTTGCATTTTGATTGGACTCGTCAATGGAGGAGTTATGACTTCGAGTTTATATTGGTCTAGCAAAAGAAACACTTGAGTAAAATGAACAACTTGAATATCTTTGGATTCAACATGTGGGCGAAACCTTAATAACATGCTTTGTAGATTTAACTTAGACTTAGAGTTCTTGCACATGTTAGTGAAAATATTCTTTAATGAAGTGAGCATTTCAGTCGTTAAAATAAATATCAGCTTAATGTAATTTTTACTCTTATGTTTAGGTAAATTTTGTATACAAACCTAAAATGATCTTTTTATCTTTTCTATTCTTGTCCTACTAGGATTACTGTTTCATGTACCTTTGTTTTTGGCTTACTTCTTTCATTTGGTTGCAGAGTAGTATTTCATCAAGACGTGTTGAGAATGTCAACACAATGGATTGAACGTTCTAGTAATGAAAAAGTCCAATCAAGATTTGAGCTTAAGATAAGCAGTATTTCTGTAGATAATACGCTTGAAAAGATTAGCCAATCTTGATTGAGCTGGCGTTTCTTTCTTGTTCGTTTACTTTTTTATTTTTATTTTTTATGTTTACTCTGGTTTCTTTATCATATCTAGCTAAAAACTGTTACTCAAGATGTATAAATAGAAATTTTACTTGAAAGCAATGCTTCCACCTTTGATGAGGACAAATAAAACAGTATTTTTCTTGGGTATTCTTGAGATCTTGTTTCTCTTTTTCGCATTTTTCATTTTTTTCCTATGCAACATCATTTCATTTCTGGTTTATAGCAGTAGTATGAGTTGGGATTCTATGACTACTGGCATGTTGAAGTCGAGAAGCATTGGAAGTCTTCTTGGACTGCCTATGCTGGAGAGGGCCCCCATATCATTTAAGATGCAAGGGCAACGTATTGACCGCCATAATCTCTAATCAAAAGCCTGGAAGTAACACTTTGGTGATGAAAATGCTCTTAAGAGTTTTATATAAATATATATTCATTCATGCCCCAATGTATTGGTGAGAAGATTTACAATAGAATCTCATAGTGATAACACTTAGCCAAATTTCCTTCTCTGGAGATAACAATCAATGGGAGCTTAGCATAGTAATTCTAGAAGTATGACTTTTGTTTCATTTTTATCCCTCAAAAATGATGTATCACTATTAAATTTTGATTAAAAAACATATTTGTGATGTTTTAGACATAATTTGAGTATCTTGCTCCAAAACGAAACTAAAAACACCTCTTTTTTGGCTTGATGCAAGTCTTGAGAATATATGAATGAAAAGTAAGTTCATAGACCATATAAGATGTTCAAGGTGTAAAGATATACTTTGTGGAATGTGCTTCTTAATTGGATTTTCAAACTTCTTTCAATAAAGATGACATTGGTGAGTGCAGATGTTATCTATAATAGAAAGTGTTCGATGTAGAAGAAATACTAGAACAATTTATTCGTCACAAGATTAAGATTGAGTGCCTAATATGGCTAGCTATTAACAATACAACTCAATTTCAGATGAACCATAATAATATTCCTTAAAATTCTCAGATGCCCATACACAAACAAGTTGTGGTGACAAAGTAAAGTAAAGTTTGCTTCCATTATTTTGGATATCAAACTTTTTCTTACTTTCTTTTCATGGCTAAAAAGCTAATAAAATTTTTAAAAGTGCTAATGTTCAAGCACATTTGTTAGCTAAATAAACCGCTTCCAATTAGTGTTCAGAAGCGTTCCCAATTGATCTTCCTTTCTTTCTTCCATTTGGATTAAGAATGGAATACATCCCTCTTGTAGCCTTTTACTCATTTGCTTTGATAAAAAAAAAAAAAAAAAAAAACCTCCGGTGAGGGAATGGCAAGGAGTTCCCTTACTTCAAGCAAAACAATCGGATTGCCATCAAAAGTTAAAAAGGACCCAGTAGTACATGCTACATGCAAACACAATGGTCTCACTCAAACTCCAAATCAAATTCAAACACACCCTCAAAGCCTTTCTCAAGCTTATAAGAATTCGAACCGAACAATCAACCTGTTAAGGGATCGTGTTTAAGAGCTAAAGAGCACCATTAGCATTAAATGTTCAGGTTTAAAAGTAAATATGCCAAAAAAGTTAAAAAAAGATGACTCGGTAAATCAATTTTCTAGAACCCAAAAGATCAAAAATAAGAGTTACTTCAAAGTAGCATACATAACTGATAACATCCACCCCATTTGCTCTGTGTACTAAATTTCATTATCAACAAATGTGGTAGCAAATATGAATTACCAGTTGTACAATCTATTTCTTTTTTCTTTGAGCTTTTTTAAATCTAAATCTAAATCAAAATCTAAATCTAAATCTAAATCCATCAAGATAGAATCACACATAAGCCCTTCATAGATGGGTCCCATTGCCATTGTTAAAGGAACTACCAAACATGCATCCATAAAAGATATGTGGAATTAGCCAAACAATACTGATAATATTACCAATGCCAGCATCACAAATGACACAGATTCAAGACCAAATCGAAGTGAAAACAACCAGAAAAAAAAAAACAAACACTGAACACATAAAATTAGCATCAACTAGTAAGCTTAAAGGGTTCAAAACTAATTATCACAAATAACAGAAACCAATATTCTGCAACAAGAAGTTAGTAGTTACCTAGGTAGGGTAGCAGGCTAAGAAGAACAAGCCATACTTTTAATCTTACAAAGAAGAGGAATTAAGGGCCTTTTTTTTTTTTCAAAAATAAGAGCTCAATTTCAAAACAATTTTACAATTTTGTGACCCTTTAGGGATCTCTATCAACTGTTTGTAGAGATTCTCTTGCATTTCTAAGTTCCCTCTTAAGTGCTCTTGGAAAAATATAACTATTTCATTCAAAACAACAGCATTCCTGAGCAAAATCTTCACAGTAGAAAGCTCCTCCCTATGTCCATAATAATCAACTTCAATCCACTTGAGATGGGACAAAAAACATGGAGGCACTGGGTCTAGTATCCAATCATTGTTGTTCCACCGTCCGATCCCCTAAATTATCATTGTGAGTTCAAAGGTTTAGCCACGTTGATAAATCAACAATATGATGGAACAGATACATGACGGTGCATCGAATACTAATAAAGTTACCTCCCAAAATTTCAGAGTCTCGAGACAAGGAGATTTATGCAATATCAACAGTACACTGTCAAAAGCTACTGAGCAATAACCGTCATATAAAATAAAATCCGTCAGGTTATTGAACATTGGCATATGAAGTAGGTGTTCTGCTGCATCTTCCAAAACCTAAGAAGAGGATGAAGCAATACAACATAATTAAAATACTTCCAAGAAGAAAGCAAATATAAATGACAAATGCAATAAAAGCATTATGGGATCATGGTGGAGCATGATTAATAATTACAAGATGAACAACTAGAAGAATACTTAGAATTAAACAAAAATCTAATCGGTAATTTCTAATCATTCACTAATGTAGGTACAATCATATGGATTTAGTAGTAAGAGATTGGATGGATGGGATTGGGTTGAGACTTAGGTTCAAGTCTTACCAAGCAAAAGAAGAATTTTGTGTTTAACATCAATAACACAGCCTAAGAGTAGAACATAAACGATATATGGAAACTTTCATCATTCAAATAGAAACCATCAGAGTAGCAGTTATCCAATGGTTTTCCAAATGCTATAAAAATACAAACCCCATTTGGTCGCATTACTTTCTAAAACAGAAGATAGAAAAAAAGGAATGAATTAATTCATGAATAGAATACATTCTCCTTTTGATATCTTGATCAAGTATTGCATGATTATATTTCAATTTCAACTACTTGATTTGTGAGCATCATAAAAAGTTTAAAAAAACAAGAGTTCTCATTACTAAAGTAATTAATTTGACAATCGATGTAGGATTCCACCACATCTACCACAATGACTATGTTCCCCTTGAGTGGAAGCCTTTTCCAAGCCTTTTATAGAGTGCCAAGCATTACATCAAGAACCAAACGACAGGATACGATAGATATTGTTTGTCAATTATTGATCAAACGATTTCAAACTCTGTCATGACATTTCCGTTTCCTCATTTACAAGAATGCTCGTCTAACTTCTGTCACAACTCAAATAACATGAAAACATAGAATGGTAACTATCCTTTATATGCCATTAGCTTTATCATACCAAATTTATGCAAGCAGTTTAAGGAGGGCTTAATTTTTCCACCATTACGTTGATATGATACAGTAAGATTTGAACTTACAAAGAGAGAAGCAGCCATACCTCAAGCACATAACAGGAAAGTGCCAGTAATTTTATGTTGGAGAGCCCTATAAGAATTTTATACATGCGATGAGCAATTTGAGCTGATTTCTTTCCAGGGAGAGCCTCGATCTTTGCCTCTTCCAGTGAAAATGAATTGTTTAAGCAATAGTCGTTGAACAGTCCACCAGAGTATTTAAATTCTTTGAGTTGGACAGCAAAAATCATAATCTGACAACCATCCCCATAACTCGAATCTGGCCACTCATCTTCGTCTATACTCAGAGAATGAATCTTGGGGGCATAAAGACGCACAACCTTGAGAGCCCCCCAGCTGCAATCGGTTAAACACAACTTCTCAAGGATTGGCAGACCACCAGAGAAAAACTGTTGAGTTAAGTACTCATCTGAAAATGTTACATTTTCGATAGTCAAGTTCTTCAGATTTGAGAACCAAATTGTACTGGGAAGCTTGAGGATACAGAGCATACGAAGGTGTAAGCTTGTCAATGTCTTACAAGTAAACAAGCAATAAGGCAGTGAAAATTCTCCCTTGATTTCGTAAAGGGAAATATTCAATTCTTGAACATTATGCCTTACTACGGCAGAAATCCAGGTATTAACACGAGCAGCATCACGTAGCACATCACAACTGAGAGTGAATTGTTTTATAGCATAGGAGTCACGTAGACAAAGCACCCTTTCCACAAAATTCATCAAAAGCCTTCTGTTACTCTTACACCAATCAGATGGCAAGGATGGTCTAAAATCTAGATTGGGAATAGTAGCCCATAGATATTCCCACCTTTTAGATAATACGCTTGTCCTAGCAGCGTCTCTTGTTGGAAGAAGCGAGAGGATGTGTCGAAGAACTTCCTCAGGTAAGTCAGCTAAGCATTGGCTGTTTCCATTAATGTCCTCATCTTCTTCATTCAGTTTCTGCTTCTTTTGGGGTTCTTGAATCAAACAACTTGTCTCCATATGCATCCAATACTTTTAGCACTGAGATACAAAGTTACAAACATTCAGCTAAACACATGAGCATTATTTTCAGCTACAAACATGAGCAAATGCAAAGTTTTCATATTTTCAGAATATTATTGCCCAGATTGACATATCCTCATACAAAACACCCCACTATTTTACTCATTTATTTTTCAGGGTCTTTCTGATTTACATTTCTAACAACTACCAAAACAAGAAAATGAACAGAAATTCAAAAGCATGCACTTCATACCACTAAACGACGGCGTTTCTGTTTCTCGTGGGTGGATTGGTGTTCCGGTTGGAGGGAAGCAAAAAGTAATGAGACGTAGTGAACTTGTGCAGGAAGATGAGGGAAAAGACAAATGGAAGTCTCAGAGAAAAGAGAAGATAGAAAAATACACATATATGATGAGTAATTTGCAAGTTAGTGTACTGTTCAAGGTTTGAAAAATTTTCAGCAGCTACGGTCCTTGCGTTTAATGAGATGAGACACCATGCTGACAGTCGGGGGCTAAAAACAGAGCCTTGGGAACGCTTACCAAACAGAGTAGATGAGACACCATTTCAATTCGGAGCAGGGTTGATTATTAGTGTTGGCGCGTCAATTTGATATTGATTAGCTCAAATTCAACATATATATATATATATATATATATATATACCGTTTAAATAATTATTTAATTATATTTTATAATTAAATAACACTTACATATATTAAAATTTTCAATTAATTTTGATGTTATGGGTCTGTTTGTGATTTTAAAAATATAATTAAATATTTGGTAAAATTGTAGTTATTTTTTTATGTTTTCAAATAATAATTTTTTAAAAACGTGATTTCAAACACTCATTTTATATGATTTGCCGATTTGGTTTAAAATTATACCTTTTGTCTACAAAATCACAATGTCAAAATAGGCTCTACATATTGAAATCTGTAGGTCATACAACACGACTTGCTAAACCGTTTAATAAATAGACCGTCTTTGGTTCACCCAACACAACTTGCATAACCCATTCAATAAATAAATTGTGTTGGGTTGACCTAAACACAATTCACTTATATATACATGAGTTTATAAATTTTAAAAATAAAATCATATGAATTTTAGCATTTTTAGAGTTTTGTATTGATTTCATATTGAGTTTATAAGTCGTATAAAAAATTATCAACCCTAGTCGACAAGAATTCAAAACTAGTTTAAGTAAGTGTATTTTATATTAACAATTTTATTAAGATCTCAATATATTCACCTCTAGTTATCAAGTAATTTGTATTTTTTTTTTGTTTGAACTTTTTAATGTATCAATGTCCTGCTCCAAATTATCATTGAGTTGTAATGCTCTCCTTTTATGAAGAAAAAAAAATGACGATAAAAAATATAGAAAAAAAAAAAGCAAACAAAATCAGAAAAATAAAAAATGAAATTTCAAAATATTTTTATTTTAAAATTTTGGGTAAAGTTCACGTACCACTCAAACTACCATTAAATTGATTATGTTCTCCTAAATTTTTAATTGTGACAATATCTCTAAAAAAATATTAAAACATTGTTAATACCCCCAAGACTAGCAAAAAGATAAAAATGTCTTGCATGTCTCAATAAAATAAAAATATCCTTATAAATTCGAAAAAGATGAAAAAAAAAAAATAATTTTATTTTCAAAAAAACGAAAATTTTAATTAAAAAGAAATTAGTTTTTTAAAACAGTTTTATTTTTTTAAACGAAATTTTTTATTTTTTTTGAAAGAATTTTTATTTAAAAAATTATAAAATAAAAATAAAAACGAAAATTTTCAAATTTTTTTTTTAAAAAATCGAGATTTTTTATTTTTTTTCTTGTAATTTTTTTTTAAAATTTGGTCATTCCTTGAGTTTTTTTTTTTTTTTTTCAGTTTTAGTATTTTTATTTTTATTTTACAAAAAGTATTTTTTTTTTGTCGGGGGACATTAATAATGTTTTCTCAAACTATCAAGACATTGTCAATTAAAAGTTTAGGAGAGATATTATCAATCATGTAATAGTTTGAAGAGTATTTAAACCTTCTCTAAATTTTTTTATGAAAAGTAATTTTATCATTTTTTTGGAAAAATAAAGAGATATTGCGATTGCATCCACAATGATAATTTGAGAGACATTGCACCACAAATTGAAGTTTCACAAATTGTTAAGTTCCAAAAAGAAAAAAAAAAGAAAAGAAAATTAACAAATTGTTTGGTAATAAGAGGGAATAATTTTTTTTTTTTTTTCCTAATATTTTCATTCCTGAAATTTTTTTTTGTGTGTTTCCTAAAACTCGAGCACCTGTTGCACGTCTTTAAACCCCAGGAGCACCGAGCCACAGTGGCAACAAATCACTTCTACACCCAACTCCATCCATAGCAAAAAGCAAAACCCACTTGAATTTCTTACAAAACCCCCCAAAAAGCTCGACGCTGCAACAAGCAAACTCTGTTCCGCCCATCTCCATTGGCTTCCCCTCTCAGATAAGTACATATATATACATGAACAAATGTATAATTTCGTGCAAAAATGCAGATATTTACACAGACATACATAGACATGGATAAATGCATGCATATGCTTTTGAATGCCCAACTATGTAGAAGCAAAAAAGAACCACGAAGAGATAAATCATAAAAGGCTTGGTGGATGAAATGCGTGTTTTGGCGGGGAACGAGGAACAGGGTTCCCTCCAAAGCATGAGCCTTCAGATCACTGTTGCTGATGGGACAACACGAGGATTGCAGTAAAACGTCAGCATTGGGAGAAAAAAGAATCAGATATTCGGCGCTTTCAAGTTCCAACTGATTTGATCGCCGAAACTTTCCCATGTTCCAATGGGCTCGTCGGAGTAGGGAGTTTGAGAAAAGCAAAAGAATAGCAACAGGGCTTGTGAAGTCTTGTACCAAACAAACTAACTGCCCCTTCTCTGTCTTTATATGATGTTACATCTCTTTTCTCAACAAAGAAGCCCATGAAGAAACACTACACCTCCAACCTCTCTTCGTTAGAGAAATGCAGAACCATGACCGAGTTGAAACAATTACATGGGTTGATGATCACTACATCAGTTATAAGATTTGTAATCCCTCTGAGCAGGGACTTTTGTTCCATTTTTATTACAATTAAATTTAGGATGGATCAGTATTAAATTTTGATTTAATACGTATTTGTGATGTTTTGGACATAATTTGAGTATCTTGTTCCAAAACAAAAGTAAATTCATAGACCATATAAGATGTTCAAGGTGTAAAGATATACTTTGTGGAATGGGCTTCTTACTTGGATTTTCAAACTTCTTCACTAAAGATGACATGGGTGAGTGCAGATGTTATCTAATAGGAAGTGTTCGATGTAGAAGGAATACAAGAACAATTTATTCGTCACAAGATTACGATCAAGTGCCTAATATGGCTAGCTATTACCAATACAACTCAATTTCAAATGAACCACAATAATAAGTACACAATAATATTTCTCAAAATTGTCAGATGCCCATACACAAACAAGCTGTGGTGAGGAATTCAAGTAAAGCAATCGGATTGCCATCAAAAGTAAAAATGGACCCAGTAGTACATACTACATGAAAACCACAATGGTTTTCACTCACTCCAAATGAAATTCAAACACACCCTCAAACCCTTTCTCAAGCTTATAGGAATTCAAACCAAACAATCAACCTGCACTTTTAGCATTAAACGTTCGGTTTTTCAAGTAAATATGCCAAAAAAGTAAAAAGGAATAACTGGGTAAATCAATTTTCTACAACCCAAAAGATTAAAAAAAAAAAGGGTTATTTCAAAGTGGCATACATGACTGATAACTTCCACCCATTTGCCCTATGTACTAAGAAGGGGAATCAAAAGGGTTTGATAGAAATATAGTGGCCAAAAGTTCTGGAACATTCCAGCACTACCAACCATCAGATTAGCTTACTTAAATAAAAACTTCAGTAATTAATGCACTACCAACCAAATGTGGTAGCAAATATGCATTACTAGTTGTACAATCTATTTCTTTTTTCTTTGTGCTTTTTTTTTTTTTTATATAAAAAAAAATCTAAATTCGTCAAGATAGAATCATATAGTTTTCAGAATCACACATAAGCCCATCATAGATGGGTCCCATTGCCATTGTTAAAGGAACTACCAAACATGCATCCATAAAAGATATGTAGAATTAGCAATGTAAATCAAAGACAGCATTGCAATTGACACAGAATCAAGACCAAATCGGAGTGAAAAACAACCACAAATAGAAAAACAAACACTGAACACATAAAATTAGCACACTTGTAAGCTTAAAGGATTCAAAACTAATTATCACAAATAACAGAAACCAATATTCTGTAACAAGAAGTTAGTAGTTACCTAGGTAGGGTAGAAGGCTAACAAGAACAAGTCATACTTTTAATCTTCCAAGGAAGAGGAATTAAGGGATTTTTTCAAAAATAAGAGCTCAAGAAAGGCTCATTTCAAAACAATTTTACAATTCCGTGACCCTTTAGGGATCTCTATCAACTGTTTGTAGAGATTCTCTTGCTTTTCTAAGTTCCCTCTTAAGTGCACTGAGCAAAATATAACTATTTCATTCAAAACAACAGCATTCTTGAGCAAAATCTTCACAGCAGAAAACTCTTCCCTATCTCCATCATAATCACCAACTTCAATCCATTTGACATGGGACAAGAAACATGGAGGCACTGGGTCTAGTATCCAATCATCGTTCTCCCACAATCTGATCCCCTAAATTATCATTGTAAGTTAAAAGGTTTAGCCACGTTGATAAATCAACAATAAGATGGAACAGATACATGACGGTGCGTCGAATACTAGTAAAGTTACCTTCCAAAATTTCAGAGTTTCGAGACAAGGAGATTTATGCAATATCCTCAACAGTACACTGTCAAGAGCTACTGACCAATAACCGTCATATAATATCAAATCCGTCAGGTTATTGAACATTGGCATATGAAGTAGGTGTTCTGCTGCATCTATCAAAACCTAAGAAGAGGATAAAGTAATACAACATAATTAAAATACTTCCAAGAACAAAGCAAATATAAATGACAAATGCAATAAAAGCATTATGGGATCATGGTGGAGCATGATTAATAATTAAGAGATGAGCAACTAGAATAATACTTAGAATTAAACAAAAATCTAATCGGTAATTTCTAATCATTCACTAATGTAGGTACAATCATATGGATTTAGTAGTAAGAGATTGGATGGATGGGATTGGGTTGAGACTTTGGTTCAAGTCTTACAAAGCAAAAGAAGAATTTTGTGTTTAACATCAATAACACAGCCTAAGAGTAGAACATAAACGATATATGGAAACTTTCATCATTCAAATAGAAACCATCAGAGTAGCAGTTATCCAATGGTTTTCCAAATGCTATAAAAATACAAACCCCATTTGGTCGCATTACTTTCTAAAAAAGAAAATAGAAAAAAAGGAATGAATTAATTCATGAATAGCATACATTCTCCTTTGATATCTTGATTAAGTATTGCATGATTATATTTCAATTTCAACTACTTGATTTGTGAGCATCATAAAAAATTACAAAAACAAGAGTTCTCATCACTTAAGTAATTAACTTGACAATCGATGTAGGGTAAATCCACATAGACTGTTGTTTGCAAGAAAAGGTTAAAAAGTAATGAATATGATTATATTGTCTGTCAATTGTTGATCAAATGATTTCAGACTCTTTCTGTGTCATAACATTTCGGTCTCGTCATTCCACAAGAATGCTTGTCTAACTTCTGTCACAACTAAAATAACATGAAAACATAGAATGGTAACTTTCCTTTATATGCCATTAGCTTTATCATACTACATTTATGCAAGCAGTTGAAGGAGGGCTTAATTTTTCCACCATTATGCTGATATGTTACAGTAAGATTTGAACTAACAAAGAGAGAAGCAGCCATACCTCAACCACCGCACAGGAAAGTTGCAGTAATTTTACGTTGGAGAGCCCTATAAGAAGTTTATACATGCGATGAGCAACTTGAGCTGATGTATTATTAGAGAAAACAGTAATCTCTGCCTTTTCCAGTGAGAATGAATTGTTTAAGCAATAGTTGATGAACAGTTCACCACTGTATTCAAATTCTTTGAGTCGGACTGCAAAAATCAAAACCTCACAACCATCCCCATAACTCGAATCTGGCCTCTCAGATTCCCATATGCTCAGAGAATGAAGCTTGGGAGCAGAAATACACACAACCTTGAGACCTCCCCAGCTGCAATCGGTTAAACTTAACTTCTTAAGGACGGGCAGACCAGAGAATAAGTGCTGGGTTAAGTACTCATCTGAAAATGTTACATATTCGATAGTCAAGTTCTTTAGATTTGAGAACCAAATTGTAGTGGGAAGCTCGAGGATACAGGGCATATTAAGGTGTAAGCTTGTCAATGTCTTACAAGTAAACAAGCAATAAGGCAGCGAAAATTCTCCCTTGAATTTGTCAAGGTAAATATTCAATTCTTGAACATTATGCCTTACTACGGCAGAAATCCAGGTATTAACACGAGCAGCATCACCTAACACATCACAAGGGAGAGTGAATCGTTTTATAGCATAGGAGTCACGTAGACAAAGCACCCTTTCCACAAAATTCATCAAAAGCCTTCTTTTACTCTTGTACTTTTCAATTGGACCATTAAAATATGTTGGCAAGGATCTTTTAAAATCTAGATTGGGAATAGAAGCCCATAGATATTCCCACCTTTTAGAAAGCACGCTTGTCCTAACAGCGTGTTTTGTTGGAAGAAAGGAAAGGATGTGTCGAAGAATCTCCTCAGGTAAGTCACTTAAGCATTTGCTGTTCCCATCAATGTCCTCATCTTCTTCATTCAGTTTCTGCTTCTTTTGGGGTTCTTGAATTAAACAACTAGTCTCCATAATCAGATGGATCCAATACTTTCTGTAATGGAAACTTTGTAGAAACACCTTGAGATGCAAAGTTACACACGTTTAGTTAAACACCCATGAGCATTATTATCAGCTACAAACACGAGCAAATGCAAAGTTTTCACTATTTCAGAATTTTGACCAGGTTGAGAGACCCTCAAACAAAACACCCCATTATTTACTTCAATATTTTTCTGGGTATTTCTGATTTACATTTCTAACGATTACCAAAATCATGAAAGGAACAGAAATTCGAAAGCATCAACTTCTTACCATTTGATAAACGGCCACTAACTTGAGTTCATTTTCTCATTTCGTGAAATGTTTAAGCAATCAAAATAACTTGTCATGATAATCAAATCTTTAGATTTTCTAAGGAAGAATGATTAAGGATCATAAAAAAAAAAGTGTTACCGCTCATGCCAATGGCGAGAACTAAACGACAGCGTTTCTCATGGGCGGAGTGGCGTTCCCGTTGGCCGTTAGAGAGAAGCCAAAAAGAATCACGAAGGGATAAATCATAAAAGGTTTGGTGGATGAAATGTAATTTTTGGCGGGGAACAAGGAACAGGGTTCCCTCCAAAGCCTGAGCCTTTACTGTTGCTGATGGGACAACACGAGGGACGCAGTAAAACGTCAGCGTTTGGAGAAAAAAAGAATCAGATATTTGGCGCTTTCAACTGATTTGATTGCCGAAACTTTCCCTTATTCCAATGGGCTCGTCGGAGTAGGAGGACGAGAAAAGCGAAAGAATAGCAACAGGGCTTGTGAAGTCTTGTACCAAAATGCCCCTTCTCTGTCTTTATATGATGTTTACATCTCTTTTCTCAACAAAGAAGCCCATGAAGAAGCACTACACGTCCATCCTCTCTTCGTTAGAGAAATGCAGAACCATGACCGAGTTGAAACAATTACATGGGCTGATGATCACTACATCAGTTATAAGATATGTAATCCCTCTTAGCAGGGTTATTGATTTTTGCACAAATTCTGAAGCCGGAGATTTCAATTATGCAAAGTCTGTTTTTAGCCGAATTGAAGTGCCTAGCGTGTACATTTGGAACTCCATGATCAAAGCTTACTCTAACAGTAACAACCCAGATGAGGTTTTGTATATGTACAGAGAAATGCAGAGAAGGGGTTACTCGCCGGACCATTTCACGTTCCCTTTTGTGCTCAAAGCATGTTCAGCGCTTATTGATCCAAATTATGGAACATCGGTCCACAATCGCATTGTAAAAACTGGGTTTGAACTGGACGTGTATGCTTCTTGTGGTTTACTCAACATGTATGTCTCTTGTGCAGAGATGGAAGCAGGAGTAAAGGTGTTTGATTTAATTCCAAAGTGGAATGTGGTAGCTTGGACTAGTTTGATTGCTGGATATGTTAACAACGGCTGGCCTAGCAAGGCTATAGAGGTGTTCAAAGACATGGAGTTTTGGAACATAGAGCCTAATCAGATTACCTTGGTGAATGTACTAGTTGCGTGTGCTCACATGAGAGATATAGATACTGGAAAATTGGTTCATAGTCGTGTCTGCCAACTCGGATATGATCCCTTTGAATCAGATTTACCTTTCAATTTGATACTTGCAACTGCCATTATAGATATGTATGGAAAATGTGGCAGCTTCAAATACGCACGGAATCTGTTTTACAAAATGCCTGAAAGGAATTTGGTTGCTTGGAATTCCATGATCGGTGCATTTAATCAGTATGGCAGGGTTGAGGAGGCACTAGGTCTATTCTTCGATATGCTAATTGCTGGGTTTCGGCCGGACACAGCTACCTTTTTGAGTGTCATAGGCTCCTGTGCTCAACTGGGGGCTCTGGCATTGGGACAAAGTATTCATGGTTTTGTATTAAAGACCAACCTCAGCGAAGATACTGCTATTGGAACTGCCCTGGTGGACATGTATGCTAAAATTGGAGATGCAAGAAGTTCGCAGCAGATCTTTTGTAAAATGGAAAAGAAAGATGTGATGGCATGGACTAGCATGATTGTTGGTTTAGCTATGCACGGGCATGGAGAGGAAGCACTAAGTACTTTCAAGAGAATGCAAGAGGATGCTGCTCTTATCCCGGACGAGATCACATACGTCGGGGTTCTATGTGCGTGTAGCCGTGTTGGATTGGTTGAAGAAGGTCAGAGACACTTCACCTTAATGACCGATGTTTACAACATAGAGCCAACAATGGAGCACTATGGTTGTATGGTTGATCTTCTGAGTCGAGCAGGGCACTTTGAAGAGGCAGAAAGATTAGTGCAGAAAATGCCAATCGGACCCAATACTGCCATATGGGGTGCTCTTTTAAATGGTTGTGATATTCATGAAAATGTGAATCTAGTTGACCAAGTGAGAAGCCGAATAACAGAGTTGGACCCTGAGGGTGGTGGAGTTTATGTTCTTCTTTCAAACATATATGCCAGGGCTGGTAAATGGCAAGAAGTAAAGCTGGCTAGAGAGTTGATGGCACATAGAAGGGTAGCAAAAACTCTTGGGCATAGTGCAGTTGAACTGAAATTGTTGAATTCGTAATTACATTATAATTCATTTTTGATTCAAATTTATGTTGAATGATTCTTGTTAATATGGAGGGATTTTCATTGTTCTCAAGCTGATCATCACATCACTAAGCTTTAAGTCATTTTAACAATTAAAATCTTCTTGGCAACACAAGTAGTTAATGAGTCTATGGGTTAACTCGACACTGTAATATCATTTTAACAACTAAAATCTGCACCAGCTTCATTACATACAGTCAAATGTAGATGATAAGAGAAATAAATAGTCTAAATTAATGGAGAAAAATTGTGAACCTACACCATTCCTTGATTTTAGAATTGAACCTGTTTAATGGGTCTAACGTAGCAACACTTTCAAAATAAAAAAGTTAGCAGAAATAGCATAGGCTTGACTTAACTAAACAATTTATTTGGGGCCAGCTGCACAAATTGCATTTTGTCATTCATTTCAATCTAAGAACATATATCTGCAAAGTCGCAGGCAATCAACACTTTGAACCACATTCTTTCTAAAGCTATTCCTGTCCTTGTTAAGCTCTCAACTAAAATTAAATCACTCCATGCTCACCAAAAATGTAAGACTTGTTAGTCACCTTTTCCTCACAATACCTTCCAAAATCCCATCAATTCCAAAAGAACCAGAAAATTGTTGCTGGTCGACTGGACCAGGCAGCTGGAATGAGATAGAGAAGTGCCCCGGTGGGCACAGATTTTGTGTGTGCATCTGAAAGACTTGGGAGTTTTTGCACACTATTTTCTCACCAGTCGTCGTTACACCCTTTATTACTACTTTTCCATCGGGTTCAACATCACAACGGAAACCATCTGCAGTCAAGATGACAACAAGGCTCAGTAAATGTTGAAAGATGAATATTAGAAGCTGGTGGTATAATGGGATAAATAATCATGATTCTCGTAGCATATGAAATTCAATGTTCATAACAAGTAAATTAGCTAATTCTAGAAAGTCTTTGAGTGAAGGATTATAGAAACAAATGAAATAATGTTACCGAGAACTGATGTAAGATCAATTCCATTCATTGCACTTGAGCTAATGCCTAAATTGCATGAATCAACAATGATGTAAGATCAATTCCCTCACATATTATAAAATAACCAGAAAAGAGACGTAAGATCAATTCCCCCATATATTATAAAATAACCAGAAAAAGGCCAAACTAACTACTAAAGTTACTGCAATATATATAATTTAGAAATAACATTTGTTCCTAAGGGTATTTAACTAGCAAGTAAAATGATTGTGAATTCAATAGTTGATCAAACCGTACCATGTTAATGAAACTTACTCTCATCCCTTGCTACCCCTGGCAGGGAGACACGAAAAAAGTAAGAATCTTTGGATTCGCCGATGTCCATTAGTCCTATAACTGGTCCAATCTTTCCCATGGCTGCACTCCCAGTCAATGCAACCCCAACTCTGGTGGCAGCTACAACATTATTCCACTCTTCCTGAGATGAAAGAGAAGGCAGAAATATCATAGCTGGCCCAACTTTTTCCAGAGTCTCAGTGTACCTTTTAGTTGCTGATGATGCAGTATAGCTATGCGGTGTAGGTGGACCAATGTATGGCACGCTATTGAGTGGAGCCACAGCCAGAATGGCTTGCTGAGGATTTATAGGCTCTGGCCCATTATTTTCTCTTCTTGATCTCCCACGCCTGAAAGGAAATATTTAATCCATCAGGGATTGCAAATGATGTGTAATATGTTCCCTATGAAAAATGTAGCACCATGTAGTCCAAACCTTTTGACTCTGCATTAATAATTTCAAAATTCAACTAAAAAAGAAAAAGGAAAATATAGGGCCACCTTGATATCAAGCACATCCCATGAATTCTCTAGATCAGGACTAGTTCTGAAAAGAAGTTACAACATAGGAATTACTTTTTAATGTGAGTCATTATAAATTTTCCCTACCTAAATTTTGTGATTGATCATCATTTCATCGACTCTCAAAGTTGGAATTACCAACTTGTAAGAAACAAAATTGTACCATAATTTAATCAACTCTCAAAGTTGGAATTACCAACTTGTAAGAAATAAAATTGTACCATAATTTAATCAACTCTCAAAGTTGGAATTACCAACTTGTAAGAAACAAAATTGTACCATAATTTAACTACGAGTCATCCCTGGCTAATTCCTCTCCATCACACCCAAAAATTCTTTAATCACATTAAACATTTTAACCTTGGCACCTTGAAATAAACATCAAAGGCTGAAAAATATGCTATACCAAAAATTAGTTCCTACAAATTATATGTATGCAATAAGCTTGCTGGATTAATTTGAATAATAAATGTCATGATCTTCGCTCAAATAACTAATTCAAATAAATCTCGTGCAAAATCGCATCCCACTTTTAGCACTTGTAACTTGGTTAATAATTTTTTTTTCTTCCTTTCTTTACTAATAGAAGTGTTAAATTATCAGCTATACCAAAAGTTTAAGATGATAAGAAATGGTGAATTTATTTTTATTTTTTATTTTTTGATAAATAATGAGATGGTAAATTTAATTATTTTATAAATATTCTAATGCCACCTCTTAGGTGTGACCTCAAACCTCTCCTCATGAGGTCTAACATGTAAAATATTTAACAAAAATGGTAAATAAAGAAGTTAGAGTTCGAACTTAAGACATTTGTTCTAACACCATGTTAAATCACCACTCATCTCAAAATTTGGTAAATCTAATAATTATAATTAATATTCTAGCAATAAGAAATCACCTTAAAGAGTTGGACCGGCACATTTAACTAGAAGTAGTAATTTTCTATTTAACTAGAAAATCCTAGTTTCAACACTTGCAAGTAATTTAAGTAATTGTTTCCTTTCTTGATTAATAGAAGATATCACCATAAAAGTGTTGAACAAGACTACCCATCCATAGCGACAGGTCCAAGGTTCAATCCAGTGTGATTACACCCCCCCTCCCAACTGTATAAGCTTTCACTTTGTGGTGAACAAGACTACCCACCTATAGCAACAGGTTCAAGGTTCAATCCAGTGTGATTACCCCCCCTCCCTCCCAACTGTATAAACTTTCAGTTTGTGGTGGGGTTTGTTTGGGGGGGGGGTGGGGGGTGTGTGTGGAGTGGAAGAGAAAAGGTAAACAGATCAAGACGTAGGCTGCAAAATACTTAAGACAAAACAGATAAAAATATCAATAATAGAAAAATGATGAACAGCTTACTAGCTTAGTATAAAATCTTTTTATTCATCTTCCATCTTCATCTTGGCTAGTGACAACCAAAAATTTCATTACAGCTGAGATATGCTTGCCTTGGGGCAAATGGATGTCCATGTATATTTAACATAGACACAGAAGTGTTATAGGGCTAAAAGCTATAAGCTTGACTCTTATACAGTTCATGTTATCAAGACACAATTTTCTAACCACCTTCATTTACTATGTCCTCTACCAATTATTTATTTTTAATGAGAGCTTCCTTATTTCATAGGACAGATACGCTTCCTTATTTAATAGGACAATAAGCTTCCCACTAAAGAAGTTGACACTCTTATTTGACCAGAAGGGTTTATGTGCCAATGATGCATGTCCAGGAAGTCAAAGACGAGAGTATGGAAGTGTGTGTGCGTTCACACGCATGCTGTAAGGATAAGTATATTGACTACGGAACCTCAGTGCTAGCAGATATACCTCCCAGGATGTAATTCTTTTTCAACCTCTAAGGTGGAGCTGGAGCCATTATACTTCTACCAAAGGCAACTAGTGCATGCTTCTTCAAAGTTTGACTTCAAACATACCGTTTTAGCAATTTCCTTAAAAAACAATATTCACCCGGAAACTGCATATTGAATCTTTTCAGGCCATGGAAGCTACTCATATTTGCAAATAAGTCCTTGATTGGCAATTTCCTAGTTAGTTACCATATCAAATTGATGACCATGTATTCATCCAAAAAAAAACAAAAAAATTGATGGCCATGCAAGTTAGGGAGCTCCCATCTCCTACAAACCATTATGAACTAAAGAAACCATATATATACAGGGCAACATACAATGTCAATACTCAAAGTAATACCCCCATTAGCTTATTCTTTAGGCCTCACACCTTCGATTACAATGACATACAGAAAACACGTTATAAAATGAAGCAGCCATGCCACTTCAGATGCAACGAAGAATCATACCATGTATTTACTTGTGCATTGAGACCAACTGAAATGGCAACAAGGAGATGGTCTGATGATGGCAAGTAGCAGGGTAATCTGATTCAGAACTAAGGACATGGAATCCATGAAATGGAGAAGTTCTAGATATGAAACCCCTTCCCTTAACACCTAAGGCAGTGAAATCTTTATAGACCACCAAATGCAAGCACCCATTTATAGCTAAATTTTGATCATTGGCGTCACATAAGCTAACAGGAAAATAATGGAGCTGTTATTGACAAAAACAACACACTTTCATGCTTCCAATAATGGGAAATGCATATTTATTGGTCCACTTGGTATATATATATATATTCTATGTTTCCATGAACAGAAAACTTCAAAAGTACTCAGGAAACCCATTTGGTAGGACATCTTGAAAAACTGTTTCCAAATTAATTTTCCACCTAACTGGTAATTTTCAGATATTTCAGGATTGTAGTTCTCTAGCATGAGTGCTTGTTGTGTCACATTAACCACTGCATGAGACCCAAACATTTGAAAAAATAAAATAAAAATCATTTCCACCTGGTATAAAGGATTCTTCAATTAAAATCATTTTCCTTCACACAAAAAAAACTATCCCTAAGACTCCCCGAAATCCGTCACTCTTTGTATAACTCTGGAAAAATCGAGTTTCCAAATTCAAAAAGCCGAAAAAACTTATGGCATCATTTCCTTATCCCCTTTAGAGAAACAAATCCAACTAATTCCTTTTATCTTTTCGATTAAGTACAATTCCCTGCAAATTGCTCTATATAATGAACATCGACATTAATAATAATAAATAATGCAACATTCATAACATATAGATGCCTTATTCACAACCGCAAACAACAATTATTACGAAGAAAATGTCATGAATATCACAAAGCACGCATTTACCAAGAAGAACGAAGTTGGGCATTGAAAAGCATATGCATTTATCCATGTCGATGTATGTATGTATGTATGTATGTATAAATATCTGCATTTTTGCATGCGTGCACGAAATTATACATTTGTGCATGTCTATCTGTATGTACTTTACCTGAGAGGGGAAGCCATTGGAGATGTACGAAACAGAGTTTGCTTGTTGCAGCGCCGAGCTTTTTGGGGGGTTTTCTTTTTCTCAAGGTCTTGTTATGGATGGAGTTCGGGTTGGAACTGATCTGGTGCTCAAGATGTGCAACAGGCGCTCAAGTTTTAGGGAACAACAAGAACAAAAATTACTCCTGATAAATAAATAAATAAAAATTAGGAATGAAAATATTAGGGAAAAATACATTTATCCCAACTAACCATTAAATAATTTGAATGTTCTCATTGAACTTTCAATTTACAATGTCTTCTCCGACTATCATTGGATTGCAAGTCTTCTTTTTGTGGAAAAAAAAAAAAAAAAAAAAATTATAAAAAATGTAGAAAAAAAAAAGGAATAAAGATAATTATTTTCTTTTCCTAAATTTTTTTAGCAAAAATATTTTTGTCATTTTTGTGCAAAAGACAACATTGCATCCGCTGATAGTTTGGAGCAGGACATTGCACAAATTTAAAATTCGAAATGACATGATATATATATATATATATATATATAAAATAATAATAAATAAAAAAAGAAACAAATACAAGCATAATAACACAAAAAAAAAAAAAAAAATAGACAACTAGTACCTCACTACAAGAGGGAAACGAGAAAAGCGAAAGTCGAGTGAGATTGCAGTTGGTGAAGGTTGCAACCCAATATGTTGAATAAAATCATCAAAAATAAGAGAACTCGACTTAACTCTTGACCAGCTTCCTAGGAGATTGCAGAGACTAAAAAGAATATATATATAACCGAAGCAGGATCTCGGGTGAGTTTGAAACCCAATTGGATCGGGTTTTGTTGAGGCACATATCTGAATCCAAGAAAACAAAAATACCAAAAATAGCTCTTCAGACAACCAAAAAACCAACAAATAGCAGAATCGGTCGATAGCATGGTAGGTAGGAAAAGGATCTCTCCATTTCAAAATCTCTCAATTTTCTCTATTTAGTGTATTTTGAAGGGTAGTGTTGTCCAAAATTTTTAATGATGATAGTGCATTAAATGCAATACTTTTCAAAAAGCACTACATGAAAGAAATTGAGGAATTTTAAAATGGAGGGGATTTTTCCTGGTAGCTAGAGCATTTCGTTAGAAATTACCTATCATTGTTCAACTTCGTTTAAAGCAATACTCCACTTAGACCAAATCCACGAAATAAGGACCCTTCCAACAACTCTAGAAGATGTTTCCGCCTGCTCATTTCAATCATCATATTATGTATTTAACTCAATCTTTGAGTGCGCCCTGCATTTGTATTGTATTTTGAGTATCCAAATGTCGTCTTTGTAGATAGTATGTATTTATGTTATGTTGCTCCACTTGCACCGTGTGGCTGTTTATGTAGCTGTGATCTTTTTATTTTTTTTTTCTTTCTTTTTTCTAATTCAAATATAAGAATTGTTTACTTCTTTGCTGTCTTTTTACCAAGGGTAGCAAGGGATGAAATTTATTTTGATGATAAGTATACCATTTGATGGATCACTAAATTCGTAACTACTTTTTACTTGCTAGTAAATAATAGTGCTGAATTAGAAAAAAAAAAAAAAAAGGATAATGGGACAAATTTATATTTGTCGAGGAAATTTTATAATGATTATGTGAACCTTGTGGGACAATTTGGTCATCAACCTTGTGATTTTTACGTAAATGTTACTAGAGGTATCAAATTTATTACGATGTCTTACAAACTGATGTGACAGTGTCATATGACACTTATCACATTAGTCACTAAGCTACGTGACAGTCTATATATATGGCTTGAGAATGAAACATAAGCAAAATAACTAAGAAGTGGTCATACCATGAAACCCTCTATTTTACCCTTAAAGGAGTTGGTCAATCACCTTAAGGGAGCGGTCGGGGTGGTGTGAGAGGGTGGGTGCTCAATCTCACCAAACTTTTGAAGGTGGTCGCGTCCACCTCCATGAATCATCAGGGGTAGTCGCAACCACTCTCATGAGCCATCAAGGTTATTGCGTAGCCAATGAGGGTGTTTTGGCCATTCCTTCTGGCCGAACCACCCCAAAAGTTATTGGAGTTAATATGGTGACACGGAATAGAAAGTTAGAAGTTCCAACTCTGTGACTGACATAAAAAAAGGAGGAATATCAAGTCTCTTGTTGCATCTTTCCATGTGCTTATAGAAAAGCAATTTAATGGGAGTGAAACGAAAGTGGTCATCATCATTGGCAATGGTAAATTTAATTTTTTGAACTGTGAATCACATATGATGTACGGAATACATAATTTAACTTTTTCAACGATGGTTTTTAAACGCAATACAAAAGCATATATGCAAAGTTTAATAATGTAGGTAAAGTGTTTTTGGATGACGCTACATTGAAATTTAGAAGACTTGCTTATCTTAACTTTTTTGATGATGGTTTTGAATGCAATACAAAATTAGATATGCTAAGTTCAACAATGTAGGTACATTATTTCCAAATTAAGTTGGCATTGGAATCTAGATGACCTACTTGTCTTAAATTTTTCAATGGTGGTTTTGAAAGCTAGCAATACAAAAAGTAGATATGTAAAGTTTAACAATATATGTAGAGTATTTTCTAATTGTGTTAGCATTAGAATATAGAGAACTTGTTTGTCGTGATGAACACAATGCATAATTAGATATGCAAAGTTTAACAATGTAGATAAGGTATTTTCAAATGGGGTCTACATTGGAATCTATAGGCTTGATTTATCTTAACTTTTTATTTTGTTATTTATTTATTTTATTTTTATTTTTATGATGATTTTGAAAGCAATACAAAAATATATATGCTAAGTTTGACAATGTATATAGAGTGTTAACAATACTAAATGCAAAGGAAGTGAAGTTGGATTCAAACCTACTTCTCACTCTAAGGTTGGAACATAAAATCTTCAAGTGATTAATGTTAGGTAACAGTAATGTATGTAATCTCTATTTAGTTTCCAGCTAGCTAACATAGCAATTGCAGTTGTTTAGAATACTTCAAGTATAGTTTAAATAGGTTTCTACCATTGTAAAGATTCATTCTTATAATAATAAAGGTCTCTTCAATGGTTTTGGTATTCCATCAAAATCAATTCATTCAATTTTCTTTTATAGAGTAATTTTCAATGAAGTTAGATTGGAATCTAGAGAGCCTGCTTATTTTAACTTGTGGTTTTGAACGAAATTCAAAAGCATATATGCAATATTTAAGAATGTAGGTTAAGTAGTTTCGGATGGAGTCAATATTGAAATCTAGATGACTTACTTCTCTTAACTTTTCACAATATTAAAGTATATATATATATATGCAAAGTTTAACTATGCAAGTAAAGTATGTTGGGATTCATGGTTAAAATCTTGCGTATTGCTTTTCTTTTTCCTTAGATGTTCGTTGCTTTTTTCTTTAGTCTTTCCTTGCTTCTTTTTGTTTTTTTCTTCCGTTGATTATATAAAGATCACATATATTGTTGATCTTCGCAAACTCACATCCCTCAACTCTTAGTCTTTCCCTTCGAATAACAGAAGTAAGAGACGTGTTTCTAGTCGATCTAACCTTTCGAAGCAAAAATCAGATTCTTTGCTGTGAGTATTGTTTACTGGTAATTTTGCGATTTGTGTGTGATTTCTTTTTTCTTTTCCTTTCTTTTTCATTATATGATCGACATTGCTAATTCGAAAGTTGTCTTGTTTGTAGGAATAGGACAGATGGGGCTTCAACAGTTCATGCATGAGCATCGGTTGTCCTTGCATGAGTACGTGGCATTTTTTGGTATAAGACCCCATTGTAAGTTGTGCCTCAACGAAATTTTCGCCGGTTCTAGTTATAGTTGCGAAAGGTGCAGCTTCTTCCTTCACAAATCATGTGGCAAACAACCCCGCACGTTGCAGCACCTATTGCACCCGCAACATCCTCTTCTCCTCAGAGAAAACCCAGATGATGAGCTATGCTATTTCTGCAACAACTATATACATCCACACTCGGGCTTCGCTTACAATTGTTCTCACTGTAATTTTAACATTCATCTTAAATGCGCTTCTATGCCGCTCACCGTAGAAGCTGAATTTCATGACCACCCATTGAAGCTGCTGCGGAAATCTGTCTCCTTCACTTGCGATGCATGTGGGAAAGAAGACAAAAACGTGTCTTACTTATGTATCACATGCTCACTCATGGTCCACCTTAGATGTGCTACCTTACCAATGACTGTCAAACATATTAGTCACCGGCACGCCCTCGAGCTCACCCTCTCTTCTCAGGTAAATCAATCCGACCGTCAAATTTGTCGTCTCTGTGTTAAGAAGGTGGAGACTCACAGAGTTTATTATTGCTCAAAATGCAATTTTGTTGCCCACCTTGATTGTGCTACACGCGAGGGAGACACGGATGCAACATTTATGTTGGAATTTAAAGATAAGCAGCCTCTCGAGTCGTCGACAGGTATGCTTCAAAACAAAGATGAATCCATTGACTCATTAGCTTATCTTGTCAAGAAGATGAAGATAGGAAAGGATAAAATTGAAATAGCCGAAGAAATCAATCATTTTAGTCATCAACATGACTTAAAGCTTACCCAGGAGGAGTTTCTGAACAACGAAAAATGTGATGGGTGTATGCTTCCTATATCTACATCCCGACAATTATACAGTTGTGCTCAATGCGGATTTTTTCTTCATAAATCTTGTGTTGAATTACCCAGAAAAAACCGGCACCCAATACTACACCCCCACCTTCTCACCCTCTACACAAAGGCACCTTACGCTTCTAGCAGCTTCATTTGTAATGTTTGTCGTCGTGGAGGTAATGGTTTCACCTACCATTGTAAGGAATGCGAGTTTGATGCAGATGTCCAGTGTAGTTTGATCACAGACATGAGTGGAATGGTGTTCCGGTTGGATTGGCAGGAAGTAAATGATGGCGTTTCTCATCGGTTGATTGGCATTCCGGTTGGAAAGAAGCAAGAAGGAAGCAAGGAGGGGTAAGATTTGGTAGATGGAATGTGTTTCTGGCTGGGAACGAAGGAGCATCACTACCTCTAAAAGCATTGAGAGGCTCAATTGTTCAAAAGAAGCCTTATATATAATTTGTATTGGCCGTTGGGTTGATTAATGAGTCAATCTGATACATGTCAACTTGAACCCGATTAAAAAATAAATAAATTCATATGACTTTTAGCCTTATGGGGTTTTGTTTTAAATTGTACAAAAAGAAATTTAATTTAATTTACATGGTTATGGAAGTTACTCCTGAGTTAAGCAAGTTGGCTTAAGATTGACCCGTTTATTAAACAAATTAATTTAGATCAACCCAAATTAACCCAAACTCAATTATATAATATTCTAACTCGATAATTTTATGATAAATTTGTAATAGATTTATAATTTGTGTAAAAAATTGGAACCTCTAGAAAGTGATTCAAATCTAGCTCTAGTAAAGTGGGTTATATATTAGTCTTGTTCGAATTGTTATCGGGTAGCACTATGGTTTCATAGTCATAATTATACTTATCCTTAGAGCATGTATGAAGTAAGGAAGCCGTCGTAGTATTAGTTAAATGAAATTGGCACTTTTGTTTTAGTAATACCAATAATATTTGATCAGAATGATGAATAGGGCAAAACAAATAAATGGAAATAAATAATTGGGAGAGGAAATAGTAAATGAAGGTGGGTAATTAGAAAATTGTGTCTTGATAACGTGAATTGTATTAGAGTCAAAAGGGCGTAGCTTTGCGCCCTATTACTTCAATGTCTACGTTAAATATACAAGTTGGTAATTCCAACTTTGAGAGTCCATGAAGTGATAATCAATCATAAAATTTAGCCCTTCCCCTGCCCCGGCTTTAGAATTTGTGCAAAAATAATGAGTGTGTTTGGCAAAGAATTTAAAAAGGGAGTGGACAGGAACCGTAGTAGATTTAACTGATGTGAAAAAAAAAGTAAGAATATTTTGAATGAAAAGTGAAGAAAAAATTGTTTTGTAGTAATTTTTGTATTTAAATAGTAATAAAAAGTAATTAATGTGATGTATAAAGTAAGAATGTTGGAGTTGATTTTGAGATGAATCTTTTTGGGTCTTTGGGTCTGGTCTAGTCTAGTTCTTTGGCAAACATGCTCATTGAGCCTGCTTAGAGGGATTACGGGTGTGTTTGTTAAAACCTTTTATCCTGGACACTGTAACTAATGTAAATTGATGTGAAAAAAAAAGTAAAAATGTTTGATATAAAAATGTGAAAAATTAGTTTGGAAAAGTGAAAAAGTTTTGTTTTGTAGTAATTTATTATTTATTTAAATAGTAGTAAAAAGTAAATAATGTAATATAAAAAGTGAATGATTTGATATAAAAAGTGAAAAAAAAAAATGAGAATATTTTTATGTTTATTTTTTTTGGAAAAATGAAGTGAATAGTGTTGAAGGAAGGGGAAGGGTTAATAACCTTTTTAGTACCCATGTTTTCACTTTTTATATATTTTTTCTCACCTAGGTTTCTAATCATATCACAAATGGTACCTGACTTATGGATAAAGACCAATTTAATACCTTCCAAACTAATTTCGGCCACCACATGCCTGCCCTAGGGTGGCTCACAAATTCACAATGGCCAAAATGGGGGGTGTCCGGCCACCTCCATGGGCCAAAATGGAGTGGCCGGGCCACCCTCGTCTTTTTTTTTTTTTTTTTTAATTTTTTTAATTATTTAAATTATTTGTATGATTTTTTTTTTTCTGTTAGGACACGTGATATGTTTTTGTTATGACACATGTCAGTCCGTTAGTTTGATTGATGGAATGATGACAGTGGTACTAAACTGGTATTTACCCATAAGTCAAGCATAATTTATGATACAAATTAAAAGTTAGGTGAAAAATAAAAATAAAAAAATGAAAACCTAGATACTAAAAAGGTATTAACCCTATTTTACAACAGTTGAGAATGAGGTAATTAAAAACTTCAAACTCCCACTTCATGACTTTCTCACTTTCCTAATGTTGAAAATTTAACACTTAAAAATTGTCTGAATATTTTAAATTCTTTTATTTTCTGTTATTGAAGTATCTGCAACACTTGAATCATCATATTACAGTTTTGGGCCAATTGTTGCTGAAACTGTTTGAGGCGAGGAAGTCCAGCTCCATCTGCAGGAACACTCTCGTGTGTTACATGCTCGTGAAACATGTTAATCAAGATAGAAGCAGGAAAAACAGAGTAATTATAAATAGCCTACTTAATTGTGTTCTACTTGTATCTTATTAAGAATGATGTGGCTATTAAAATTACTCTTGGATCAAAACTTAATTTATGATTAATCACAAGCCCAATAATAATTTTAATAGCCACATCATTTTTAGTAAGACATAAATAGGTTTCTTAGAATTACTCGGAAAAACAATTTGTGGGTCCAGGTTCCAGCCAAGCATCTGACTGAGCTCACAAAAGTTTATTCTTTAATGCCTTCCCTTTTTCTCTGTTATTGTTCCCAGCTTTGGGTTATAGTGGCAGAAAATTCCATCTGTCAGGATTATAGCTCCTGCCATAGCTAGCCTCTGCTTCAGTTTACATAGGGAAAATGCTTGTGATTGGCAAACATAAATGAAATTGTAGATTTAGTTGTCCTCTTCTATTTATGGGATGTAATTTGTGTCATCAACTACTCTTGGCATCTGTATCCTACATTTTGTCCATCTTGAGAAATAGAATGGAATACAATTCAAACTTGATGTTACTCTCTTTAGATAATTTAAGTATTAACTCATGGGTAATGGGAATGGCTATGGCAAGGTTTAGATTCTTATCATATACTCTAACATCAAGGTTATCTATTTCATTTTCTTCCATTGTAGATGACCTACTTATTTAACTTTTCTAATAATGATTTTGAACACAATACAAAGTAGTAGATATGCAAAGTTTAACAATGTAGTTAAAGTATTTTTGGATGGATTCAATATTGAAATCAAGAGGATTTGTCTCTCTTAACTTTTACAATGATGGCTTTGAAGACAATACATAAACAAATACGCAAATCTATTGTAGAGTATTTTCGGATGGTGTACGTTAGCATTTTAAAATCTAATTAAAGAACTTGCTTGTCTTAACTTTTTCGATGATGGTTTTGAATGCAATACAAAAACAGGTATGCAAAATTTAACAATGTAGGTAAGGTATTTTCAAATGGAGTCTACATTAGAATCTAGAGGATTTGCTTGTCTTAACCTTTTCAATGATGGTTTTGAACACAATACATAAGTATATATGACATGTTTAACAATATTGTAGGTAAAATATTTTCGGATAGAGTTAATATTAGAATCTAGAGGACCTGCTTGTCTTTAACTTTTTCGATTGTTTTGAACGCAATACATAAGCAGATCGATATGCTAAGTTTAACGATGCCAGTAATTAAAGTATTTTCGGGTTGAGTGAGACCTATGAATGTTGCTTAACAAGATTTGCTTTTCTTTTTCTTTTGCCGATTCTAATGCATGTTCTTTGCTTTTTTCTTTAGTCTTTCCTTTCTTTTCTTTTTTTTTTTCTTTTTCTTTTTCCTGTTGATTATATATATATATATATAGATCACATGCATTGTTAATAAAATCTCTATTCCTTTCCTTTTAATAAAATCTACGTTTAGCAACATTTTCCATTTGATTTTCCTCAAGTTTAAGAAATAAAACTACTTTTTGATTTCCTATGAAAATATATTTAACAGTAACTTCTCTTACATTTCCCTATACCATTAAAATATTATTTTTTTTACAAAATACAAGTTTCATATCTACCATCACTTTTTTCACAAAATTTTAACACAATCTTCAATTAAAGACAAAAAAAAAATAAAAGAGAGACGAAATATAAGTGTTTATATTAAAATAGTGTATAAAAAATTAAAAATGATTCTCTACACATTGAGAAACATTGTAACAATCTTGAAAGTTGGTTAAATAATATAAGTAAATTTTTGTAATTTTTTTAAAACTTTTTCTAAACATAAGAAAGAGAATAGTATATAGAATATCTGTTAAAGCATCAGCTGCATGTGCACTGTATGCCAACGCAACCTTTTTTTTTCTATATTTTTTTAATGCATTTAAATCACAGATTTTTAAAAACGGGAATCAAGGTCCAGATTCCCGTGTTTAAAAATCTGTGATTAATTGTGTCTTCCCAGAAATTTGAGTCCGTCTGACTGTGGGCGATCATATCGACGCGGGATGCATGCTTTTATTTTTAATTATGTATTTTTGGGACCAGTGCATGTGCCCCATTTGCTCTTTTGTATGAAGAGTATCGTTGGCTCTCATCCGCCATACTGTCATACCGAGATATGCTTCGCTTCATTCCCAGGACCATCTATTCACCATATCATGTGAGTGCATCTTGACCTTTTCAAAATAAAATAAAATAAAATTTAAGAGAGATGGCGGTGAAGAGAAGCATATCTCGTGTCACACCACATGCCGACCTCCATTTTTTTTTTTTATATTCAAAATATTCATCCATTTGCCATCTTGCACACGATATCCGATGCTTGGGTTCATTTGTTTATTAACGTTGCTCTTTGTTAAATTGTTTTGGCAGTTAGTGTTCTACCTCTCGATCGAGGTGGCCTACCGAATAAATATATATAATATGATTCATTATAAAAATCATGACTCATACATGGTATTTGGTTAAGTTATATGATTAATTAATTAGACTTTTTTAGTTAAACCAAATCGCGTCAGTATGATGTTGAGTCCCTTTTACAATGTAAAAAAAAAAAAAAACCTCTCAAACTATCACTTAATTAAGGATATCCTCTAAACTATCAAAATATTATCAATATTTTTTAATGACGAAATTACCCTTAATAAAATAAAAACAAAAAATACTAAACTTCTAGAAAAAACTTAAAATTGAATAATAATAATAATAATAAATTATAATATTAACAATTATAGCGATAGATAACACATAAAACTAAGCATGTGGACTATACCATGTCATTCACACTAGTATCTTTAAAATTGAAAACAAAAAAACGATTTCGTTTCATATATATATATATATAAGCGTTTAGTAATTTTTTCTAACCGCTTTCAAAAGTAGTTAACGATTAATACAATTAGTGGTTAATGGGCCCGCCTTCTCACCCCTACTTTTAATGACTTTTCTTTTCTTTTCTTTTCTTTTAGCTTTGGGTAATAGTAGCAGTAAATTTCCTATGATATCCTCCCATCACAGCCTCTCGATAAAAAATAAGAATATTAAAAATTGAATTTTGGATAAATAATATAGAGCCATTTTATGGTATCCTAGAAATTTGCCGCTGGGAAGTATAAAAAGTCTCGCTAAAAGCATTTTTTTTAAGCCTCACTAAACTAGTTTTTTTGTTAATTTGGTGAGCCAAATCACTAAAAATTACAAAAAAAAACACTTTCAACAATCTCACAAAAAAAATAATTTTGGTTTAATGAGTGAATAGTACTCATTATCTTTAAGTGAATACTATTCACTCACGAAATGAATAAGAAATAATATAAATTATCTCTTTCATTTCCTATTCTTTGAAAAAAGTTGAAAAAAAAAAAAAAAGTTTTTGAAAACAAATATTTAAATGAAAGTTTATAGTTAAAATAGTAAAGCTAATAAGGGATAGGGTGCTTTAAAAAAGGTGGTAATTAAAATAAAAAAAATTGTACTTTTAATTATGGAAAAAATGTAAACTTAGTCATTGTGGTTTATATGATTTACAATTAGTTTCCTATGGTATCAAAATGAACTCAAAGGTCCCTTAGGTATGTCACAAAAATAATTTAGTCCGTATAATCAAATTTCGTCCACTAATTTAAGAGATTTCATTTGTGTTACATTGACTTAAATGGGACAAGTATCACAATTTTATTGGCTCTAACGTTTCACGCTATTAGAACTGTTAAGTCAGTGAATAGAATTTAACTGTAGAGACTAAAATTTTTTTCTGATATACCTCAATGACCTTTGAATTTATTTTTATACTATAAAAAGTTAATTACAAATCAGCTAAACCACGTTGACTAATTTTACATTTTTTGAAAAAATTACTTGAATGTGGCCAATTATGGTGAACTCCAGGCATGCGATTTAGAAAAGTCAAAATAGACATGCGATTTAGAAAAGTCAAAATAGAAAGCTCATACTTGCATTATTGGACGAGGATATATAGAAACTTTTGCTATCAATCCTTCTTCTTCTTCTTATATAGCGTTGCACCGATCTTCACTACCCTTGAGACCGGTCACTTCCCTAGCTCCCATTACTACACCAAATCGAGTAGCCACCATCTCCTGCCACCCACGTACTCCGACGAGCCCTTCAGAATTTGGGAAAGCTTCGGCGACCAAAGCAGTTGAAAGTGAGGTAAAAACTTTAAACTCCCCTTCATGACTTTCTTTCTTTCCTAATCTTTAGATTCTTAAAGTTCAGCTTCTCCAAATTTGCTTTAATTCAATATGATAAAAGTGATCGGAAGATTAAGTCTCTCTGCCTTTGCTGCCATTGCGGTGTGCCTAAAAGAGAGAGAGAGAGATGGAGTTTGAACATATCAGCCACGAGAATACTTGCCATCGATCCTTTTTTTTTTTTTTTTTTACATAACAATCAAATAAAATATTGCTTGCTTTTGCTTTCAAGAGCGTAAAAAACACTGGTGTGAGCATTGATGACTGGTTATGTGATTTAAGTGTGATTTCTTTGTTCTTTTTTCTTTTCCTTGCCTTTTCTTTCTGCGAAATGCATGTAAGAAGCTTTGCATGCTGAAAAGGTCCAGTTCATAAACATGTGTTTTAGCTGTTCTTTTTAACTTAAATTGCGATGCATTTGTAAGCTTCTTTTCCTCATTGGATCGTTCACTAAACTGGGAGATTGCTTAATTGGGTCCTTTTTTATTTATTTTCTTTTTTGTTTAGTAGTTGGGCCATTTTTAGTTTGAAGATAATTAGTCCCGTTTTGGTGTAGGGCATAGTTGAAGTCTCAAGAGAGAGACAAAGGACTAGGAACGTACAACAATTAATACACCCATACGGTGTCAAGTTTAGGAGTGCATCATCTAAAAATTTCACTTTATAACAAATTAAGGATGCTCTGTCACACCCATAAAAAATGTCCTGTGATATTGCTAATTAAAAAGTTGTCTCGTAGGAAAATTACACGGAGAGAGAAAGACAGATGGAACTTCAGCATTTCTTCCACCACCATCCTTTGGCCTCGACTTATTACACGACATCTTCTTATAGAAGAGATTGTGAGGGGTGCAGGGAAGAAATATTGGGTTTTAGTTACAGTTGCCAAATGTGCCAGTTCTTCCTCCACAAATCATGTGGCGAACAACCCCGCAAGTTGCCGCACCCATTGCACCCGAAACATCCTCTTTTTCTCCGCGTTATCCCAATTGAGAACAAGAAGTGGTGTTATTTCTGCAATGCATTAGTCGAGGGCTTCGCTTACAATTGTCCTCGCTGTAATTTTAACCTTCATCTTAAATGCGCTTCTATACCCTTCACCCTAAAACCTGAATTTCACGACCACCCATTGAAGCTCCTGCGGAAATCAGTCTCCTTCACTTGCGATGCATGTGGGAAAGAAGATGAAGACATGTACTCTTACGTATGTACCAGTCTCACATGCTCATTCATGGTCCACCGAAAATGTGCTGCCTTACCGTTGACTCTCAAACATACAAGTCACCACCACACTCTCGACCTCACCCACTCTTCTCAGCTAAATCAATCCCACCGTCAAATTTGTCGTCTCTGCGTTAAATAGGTGGACACTGACAGAGCTTATTATTGCTCAAAATGCAATTTTGTTGCCCACCTTGTTTGTGCTACACGCGAGGGAGAAACCGAGGAAATAAAGAAGCCTCTTGAGTCGACAGGTATCCTTAAAAACGAAGATTCAGAACTGGATGAATCCATTGACTCATTACCTTATGCTGTGAAGAAGATGAAGATAGGAGAGGATAAAATTGAAATACCCGAAGAAATCAATCATTTTAGTCATCAACATGACTTAAAGCTTACAGAGGAGCTTCTGAACAATGAACAATGTGATGGGTGTATGCTTCCTATATCTACATCCCCATCCCCACAATTTTACAGTTGTGCTCAATGCAGATTTTTTCTTCATAAATCTTGTGTTGAATTACCCATAAAAAAGCTACACCCAGTCCTTCACCCCCACCTCCTCACCCTCTTCACAAAGGCACCTTACGCTTCTAGCGGGTTCAGTTGTAATGTTTGTGATAGGCTATGTAATGGCTTCACCTACCATTGTAAGGATTGCACGTTTGATGCAGATGTCCAATGTAGTTTGATCTCAGACATCCTTACACATGACGGTCACGAGCACCCACTGATTCTATCAAGAGCACCCGGTAGTGAGAATTGTAGTTGTTGTTATAATAGTGGAAGAGTATTCAAGTGTGCTGATTGCGAATTCACTTTGGATGTCAAATGCGCTACACTGCCACATACCATGAGGTACCGACGCTTTGAACAACCCTTCAAATTGTGTTATAAGGCTGAAGAAGATTATGAGGACGATGAATATTATTGTGACATTTGTGAAAAAAAACGAAATCCAAAGCACTGGTTTTATTACTGTGCAGATATGAGTTTCCCTGCTCATCCCAATTGCATTCTTGGAAAATCTCCGTATTATAAATGATTGGCATCTACAACCTCCTTGTGACCGCCCTGAGATCGTTAATTACTGAGCAAGTTTAAGGTTTCACATCATCATGATGTAAATCAAATCCCGATTGTTCATTATGTTCTAAAAGACAAGCATGTGTGACATTTCAATGATCATGTTCTTTATGTATTTAGGTTGTGTTTGTCCGCTTGCTCCTTGTGGCTGTGTATGTTGTTGTGATAATTTGAAGAGAACAAAATT
>NC_081542.1:5793528-5811095 GCF_901000735.1 Corylus avellana | reverse complement strand
CATGCTCACTCATGGTCCACCTTAGATGTGCTACCTTACCAATGACTGTCAAACATATTAGTCACCGGCACGCCTTCGAGCTCACCCTCTCTTCTCAGGTAAATCAATCCGACCGTCAAATTTGTTGTCTCTGTGTTAAGAAGGTGGAGACTCACAGAGTTTATTATTGCTCAAAATGCAATTTTGTTGCCCACCTTGATTGTGCTACACGCGAGGGAGACACGGATGCAACATTTATGTTGGAATTTAAAGATAAGCAGCCTCTCGAGTCGTCGACAGGTATGCTTCAAAACAAAGATGAATCCATTGACTCATTAGCTTATCTTGTCAAGAAGATGAAGATAGGAAAGGATAAAATTGAAATAGCCGAAGAAATCAATCATTTTAGTCATCAACATGACTTAAAGCTTACCCAGGAGGAGTTTCTGAACAACGAAAAATGTGATGGGTGTATGCTTCCTATATCTACATCCCGACAATTATACAGTTGTGCTCAATGCGGATTTTTTCTTCATAAATCTTGTGTTGAATTACCCAGAAAAAACCGGCACCCAATACTACACCCCCACCTTCTCACCCTCTACACAAAGGCACCTTACGCTTCTAGCAGCTTCATTTGTAATGTTTGTCGTCGTGTAGGTAATGGTTTCACCTACCATTGTAAGGAATGCGAGTTTGATGCAGATGTCCAGTGTAGTTTGATCACAGACATGAGTGGAATGGTGTTCCGGTTGGATTGGCAGGAAGTAAATGATGGCGTTTCTCATCGGTTGATTGGCATTCCGGTTGGAAAGAAGCAAGAAGGAAGCAAGGAGAGGTAAGATTTGGTAGATGGAATGTGTTTCTGGCTGGGAACGAAGGAGCATCACTACCTCCAAAAGCATTGAGAGGCTCAATTGTTCAAAAGAAGCCTTATATATAATTTGTATTGGCCGTTGGATTGATTAATGAGTCAATCTGATACATGTCAACTTGAACCCGATTAAAAAATAAATAAATTCATATGAATTTTAGCCTTATGGGGTTTTGTTTTAAATTGTACAAAAAAATTTAATTTAATTTACATGGTTATGGAAGTTACTCATGAGTTAAGCAAGTTGGCTTAAGATTGACCCGTTTATTAAACAAATTAATTTAGATCAACCCAAATTAACCCAAACTCAATTATATAATATTCTAACTCGATAATTTTATGATAAATTTGTAATAGATTTATAATTTGTGTAAAAAATTGGAACCTCTAGAAAGTGATTCAAATCTAGCTCTAGTAAAGTGGGTTATATATTAGTCTTGTTCGAATTGTTATCGGGTAGCACTATGGTTTCATAGTCATAATTATACTTATCCTTAGAGCATGTATGAAGTAAGGAAGCCGTCGTAGTATTAGTTAAATGAAATTGGCACTTTTGTTTTAGTAATACCAATAATATTTGATCAGAATGATGAATAGGGCAAAACAAATAAATGGAAAATAAATAATTGGGAGAGGAAATGGTAAATGAAGGTGGGTAATTAGAAAATTGTGTCTTGATAACGTGAATTGTATTAGAGTCAAAAGGGTATAGCTTTGCGCCCTATTACTTCAATGTCTACGTTAAATATACAAGTTGGTAATTCTAACTTTGAGAGTCCATGAAGTGATAATCAATCATAAAATTTAGCCCTTCCCCTGCCCCGGCTTTAGAATTTGTGCAAAAATAATGAGTGTGTTTGGCAAAGAATTTAAAAAGGGAGTGGACAGGAACTGTAGCAGATTTAACTGATGTGAAAAAAAAAGTAAGAATATTTTGAATGAAAAGTGAAGAAAAAAATTGTTTTGTAGTAATTTTTTTATTTAAATAGTAATAAAAAGTAATTAATGTGATGTATAAAGTAAGAATGTTGGAGTTGATTTTGAGATGAATTTTTTTGAGTCTTTGGGTCTGGTCTAGTCTAGTTCTTTGGCAAACATGCTCATTGAGCCTGCTTAGTGGGATTACGGGTGTGTTTGTTAAAACCTTTTATCCTGAACACTGTAACTAATGTAAATTAATGTGAAAAAAAGTAAGAATATTTGATATAAAAAAGTGAAAAATTAGTATGGAAAAGTGAAAAAGTTTTGTTTTGTTGTAATTTTTTATTTATTTAAATAGTAGTAAAAAGTAAATAATGTGATATAAAAAGTGAATGATTTGATATAAAAAGTGGAAAAAAAAAAAAGAAAAAAAAGTGAGAATATTTTGACGTTTATTTTTTTTGGAAAAATGAAGTGAATAGTACCCATGTTTTCACTTTTTATATATTTTTTCTCACCTAGGTTTCTAATCATATTACAAATGGTACCTGACTTATGGATAAAGACCAATTTAATACCTTCCAAACTAATTTCGGCCACCACATGCCTGCCCTAGGGTGGCTCACAAATTCACAATGGCCAAAATGGGGGGTGTCTGGCCACCTCCATGGGCCAAAATGGAGTGGCCGGGCCACCCCCGTCTTTTTTTTAGTTTTAATTTTTTAAATTATTTAAATTATTTGTATGATTTTTTTTTTGTTAGGACACGTGATATGTTTTTGTTATGACACATGTCAGTCCGTTAGTTTGATTGACGGAATGATGACAATGGTACTAAACTGGTATTTACCCATAAGTCAAGCATAATTTATGATACAAATTAAAAGTTAGGTGGAAAAAAAAAAAAAAAAATGAAAACTGTTGGGAATAAATTCACACTATAAGCCCATCAAATTCTGGGCCCAATGACCAATGATAGGCCCATGAAGATATTAATTAAATAGCAAGGACTATTTAATTAATTGATAGTCTTATATTCCAATTAGGATAATATTGGAATAAAGACGTCATATTTATCTCTACTAGATGACTACTCAAGATTATCTCTACATGATATCTGTTGAAGGTTTATCTCTACATGATAGCTGTTGAGTTTTATCTCAACTCTGGACTCTCAAACCAATTCAAATAAGAAGGTCCAGTCTAAGTCTACTTCAACAGCCCGAGCCTATAAATAGGCCCCTACATAAGATACTGAAATATCTTAGATCTTGAATACTGAAATATCTTAGATCTTGAATCCTAATATATCTTCACATATTATTGAACGTATTGAATTATTGTGCGCCGAAGCATAATATTTCTCTTAGAAACCTTCTGACTTTGGCATCGGAGTGTCCCCGGTTCCCCGGGGACCCCCTTAACAATATTACTTTTTTGTAGTGATTTGGAGTGCACGACGACGTACTGAAGACCCCGAAGAAAGCGCATCCACCGTGTTGAAAACTGTTCTAACAAAAACCTAGATACTAAAAAGGTATTAACCCTATTTTACAACAGTTGAGAATGAGGTAATTAAAAACTTCAAACTCCCACTTCATGACTTTCTCACTTTCCTAATGTTGAAAATTTAACACTTAAAAATTGTCTGAATATTTTAAATTCTTTTATTTTCTGTTATTGAAGTATCTGCAACACTTGAATCATCATATTACAGTTTTGGGCAATTGTTGCTGAAACTGTTTGAGGCGAGGAAGTCCAGCTCCATCTGCAGGAACACTCTCGTGTGTTACATGCTCGTGAAACATGTTAATCAAGATAGCTGGCGACAGCAACTGGGGCAAAGATTTCTGAAGGAGAAGCAGGAAAAACAGAGTAATTATAAATAGCCTACTTAATTGTGTTCTACTTGTATCTTATTAAGAATGATGTGGCTATTAAAATTACTCTTGGATCAAAACTTAATAATGATTAATCACAAGCCCAATGATAATTTTAATAGCCACACCATTTTTAGTAAGACATAAGTAAGTTTCTTAGAATTACTCGGAAAAACAATTTGTGGGTCCAGGTTCCAGCCAAGCATCTTACTAAGCTCACAAAAGTTTATTCTTTAATGCCTTTCCTTTTTCTCTGTTATTGTTCCCAGCTTTGGGTTATAGTGGCAGAAAATTCCATCTGTCAGGATTATATATAGCTCCTGCCATAGCTAGTCTCTGCTTCAGTTTACATAGGGAAAATGCTTGTGATTGGCAAACACAAAAGAAATTGTAGATTTAGTTGTCCTCTTCTATTTATGGGATGTAATTTGTGTCATCAACTACTCTTGGCATCTGTATCCTACATTTTGTCCATCTTGAGAAATAGAATGGAATACAATTCAAACTTGATGTTACTCTCTTTAGATACTTTAAGTATTAACTCATGGGTAATGGGAATGGCTATGGCAAGGTTTAGATTCTTATCATATACTCTAACATCAAGGTTATCTATTTCATTTTCTTCCATTGTAGATGACCTACTTATTTAACTTTTCTAATAATGATTTTGAACACAATACAAAGTAGTAGATATGCAAAGTTTAACAATGTAGTTAAAGTATTTTTGGATGGATTCAATATTGACATCAAGAGGATTTGTCTCTCTTAACTTTTACAATGATGGCTTTGAAGACAATACATAAACAAATACCCAAATCTATTGTAGAGTATTTTCGAATGGTGTACGTTAGCATTTTAAAATCTAATTAAAGAACTTGCTTGTCTTAACTTTTTCGATGATGGTTTTGAATGCAATACAAAAACAGATATGCAAAATTTAACAATGTAGGTAAGGTATTTTCAAATGGAGTCTACATTAGAATCTAGAGGATTTGCTTGTCTTAACCTTTTCAATGATGGTTTTGAACACAATACATAAGTATATATGACATGTTTAACAATATTGTAGGTAAAATATTTTCGGATAGAGTTAATATTAGAATCTAGAGGACCTGCTTGTCTTTAACTTTTTCGATTGTTTTGAACGCAATACATAAGCAGATCGATATGCTAAGTTTAACGATGCCAGTAATTAAAGTATTTTCGGGTTGAGTGAGACCTATGAATGTTGCTTAACAAGATTTGCTTTTCTTTTTCTTTTGCCGATTCTAATGCATGTTCTTTGCTTTTTTCTTTAGTCTTTCCTTTCTTTTCTTTTTTTTTTTCTTTTTCTTTTTCCTGTTGATTATATATATATATATATAGATCACATGCATTGTTAATAAAATCTCTATTCCTTTCCTTTTAATAAAATCTACGTTTAGCAACATTTTCCATTTGATTTTCCTCAAGTTTAAGAAATAAAACTACTTTTTGATTTCCTATGAAAATATATTTAACAGTAACTTCTCTTACATTTCCCTATACCATTAAAATATTATTTTTTTTACAAAATACAAGTTTCATATCTACCATCACTTTTTTCACAAAATTTTAACACAATCTTCAATTAAAGACAAAAAAAAAATAAAAGAGAGACGAAATATAAGTGTTTATATTAAAATAGTGTATAAAAAACCAAAAGTGATTCTCTATACATCGAGGAACATTGTAACAATCGTTGAAAGTTGGTTAAATAATGTAAGTAAGTTTTTGTAATTTTTTTAAAACTTTTTCTAAACATAAGAAAGAGAATAGTATATAGAATATCTGTTAAACCACCAGCTGCATGTGCACTGTATGCCAACGCAACCTTTTTTTTTCTATCTTTTTTTAATGCATTTTGTTAAATATATTGGATAATATATTAGAAGCGGAAGAAAGAGAGAGAAGAGAGAGAGAGCGAAAGCACACAATGGACTACATTGTATTGACTCTTATAATAATAATGAATACAGAGGCCTCTATTTATAGAGAGGCAAGTAACCTAATAGATTAAAGAAAGGTAAACCTAGTAGAATAAGGAAAGGTAAACCTAGTAGAATAAGAAAAGGTAAACCTAGTAGACTAATAATACCTAAAGAAGTAAATAACAAATAATATTCTTAACATCCCCCCTCAAACTCAATGTGTAAACTTGAGTTTGGATAAACGAAAAGGGAAAGAAAAAGGAATTCGCCGAAAAAGCTGCTTATGCTGAAACAATTGCCGAAGTAACGTCATAAAAGTTGTTAGAGACCAGTAGATTATGCCTGAATTTGAGCAATGCATTTAAGCTGGAGCTTGGTTCACTTGGTTGTAATTTTGACTTGAAAACCATATACTAGTAATGAAGTAGCTCGCCTGGTCGGCTGAGAAAAGTAGGTTCGGTTAAAAGGGGCTTGTTTGACCCGTAACCCTTGAACCGTCTCGCCTGATCGGCTGAGATAAGTAGGGCCGGTTGAAGAGGCTAATCATGTCTGAAACCCTTGGACCGTCTCGCCTGGTCGGCTGAGATAAGCAGGCCCGGTTGAAGAGGCTAATCATGTCTGAAACCCTTGGACCGTCTCGCCTTGTCGGCTGAACTAAAGTCTGACTAGTAGACCGTCTCGCCTGATCGGCTGAGATAAGCAGGGCCGGTTGAAGAGGCTAATCATGCCTGAAACCCTTGGACCGTCTCGCCTTGTCAGCTGAACTAAAGTCTGGCCCATCTAACTAGTAGACCGTCTCGCCTATTCGGCTGAGCTAAGTAAGGAGAAAAATGGCCGGTTGAAGAGGCTATTCAGTGACCGGTGATGGCGGCATTTGACAAAGCATAAGTGGGCCGGTTGAAAGGGGCTTCTTTGGCCCGAAAACCCATGGACCTAAGGAAAGATTGGTCTGACCCGAGAGTGCCATCCGCAAGAAGAATGAACCGGATTGAATTGCGCCAAAGAACAGGCTATAAAACCGAATTGAACAAGCATAAACCAACTTGAACCGCATAAAACAAACGCCTAAATTTGAAGAAGAGTCTTGTTTTCTGCCATATAGAGATGCCAAAAGCAAAAATAGACCACAAATTTGAAATCAGGACGAAAAATTGAGTAGGAAACACCTGGTCAACTTTTTCATTGGTCAAAGTCAAAGTCAACGGTCAACGATTGAAAAGTCAACGCTGACGTGGCACTAATGACGTGGTAATGTCTGACTTGATACTAATGACGTGGCACACAGGCTGACGTGGCACTGATGGCTGCGTGCTATGATGACGTGGCAATAGGGCTGACGTGGCTATGATGACGTGGCAATTAGGGCTGACGTGGCAAGGATGGCGTGTGGCACGTGGGTGCGACGGCGCGTGTACCGGAGGAGGCGTGCCCTGGCGCGTGGATCTGACGCGCGGAACTTCTGGGGGCGCGTGCAGCGTCGTATGGAGGATATGAGACTTGTTTTGGAATCACCGAGATGAAAGCTATCGATCGGTGGCCTTGGAGAAGTGATCGGACCACCGTGGCGGCTGGTGGCGGAAGGGCAGTGGCGGAATTGCCAAAAATTTGGGCGGCGCGTGAGGGCGCGTGGAAGCTCCGATGGGGCTGTGTGCGGCGGCTCTGGGACGGTTGTCTTCCGGGTTTTCAAGTGGTATAGTGATACACTGAAAGCCTCGAGGAGAAGATAGAGAACCGTGAGGAGCAGAGAGAATGATTCGCCGGATAACATTGGCGGCGCCGGAAAACGTCAAAGACGTTTATTGGAGGCCACAGAAAGGTGGCTCTGATACCATGTTAAATATATTGGATAATATATTAGAAGCGGAAGAAAGAGAGAGAAGAGAGAGAGAGTGAAAGCACACAATGGACTACATCTTGTATTGACTCTAATATATAATAATAAATACAGAGGCCTCTATTTATAGAGAGGCAAGTAACCTAATAGATTAAGGAAAGGTAAACCTAGTAGAATAAGGAAAGGTAAACCTAGTAGAATAAGAAAAGGTAAACCTAGTAGACTAATAATACCTAAAGAAGTAAATAACAAATAATATTCTTAACACATTTAAATCACAGATTTTTAAAAACGGGAATCAAGGTCCAGGTTCCCGTGTTTAAAAATCTGTGATTAATTGTGTCTTCCCAGAAATTTGAGTCCGTCTGAGTGTGGGCGATCATATCGACGCGGGATGCTTTTATTTTTAATTATGTATTTTTGGGACCAGTGCATGTGTCCCATTTGCTCTCTTGTATGAAGAGTATCGTTGGCTCTCATCCGCCATACTGTCACACCGAGATATGCTTCGCTTCACTCCCAGGACCATCTATTCACCATATCATGCGAGTGCATCTTGACTTTTTCAAAATAAAATAAAATAAAATTTAAGAGGAGAGATGGCGGTGAAGGGAAGCATATCTCGTGTTTACACCACATGCCGCACCTCCATTTTTTTTTTTTATATTCAAAATATTCATCCATTTGCCATCTTGCACACGATATCCGATGCTTGGGTTCATTTGTTTATTAACGTTGCTCTTTGTTAAATTGTTTTGGCAGTTAGTGTTCTACCTCTCGATCGAGCCGGCCTGCCGAACAAATATATATAATATGATTCATCATAAAAATCATGACTCATACATGGTATTTGGTTAAGTTATATGATTAATTAATTAGTCTTTTTTAGTTAAACCAAATCGCGTCAGTATGATGTTGAGTCCCTTTTTCAATGTAAAAAAAAAAAAAAAAAAAACCTCTCAAACTATCACTTAATTAAGAATATTCTTTAAACTATCAAAATATTATCAATATTTTTCAATGACGAAATTACTCTTAATAAAATAAAAACAAAAAATACTAAACTTTTAGAAAAAACTTAAAATTGAATAATAATAATAATAATAAATTATAATATTAACAATTATAGTGATATCTAACGCATAAAACTAAGCATGTGGACTATACCATGTCATTCACATTAGTATATTTAAAATTGTAAACAAAAAAACCATTTCGTTTCATATATATATATATATAAAAAAAAAAAAAGCGGTTAGCAATTTTTCCTAACTGCTTTCAAAAGCAGTTAGGGATTAATACAGTTAGTGCGATTAGTGGTTAACGGGCTTGCCTTCTCACCCTTACTTTTAATGACTTTTCTTTTCTTTTCTTTTCTTTTAGCTTTGGGTAATAGTAGCAGTAAATTTCCTATGATATCCTCCCATCACAGCCTCTTGATAAAAAATAAGAATATTAAAAATTGAATTTTGGATAAATAATATAGAGCCATTTTATGGTAGCCTAGAAATTTGCCGCTGGAAAGTATAAAAAGTCTCGTTAAAAGCATTTTTTTAAGCCTCACTAAACTAGTTTTTTTGTTAATTTGGTGAGCCAAATCACTAAAAATTACAAAAAACACTTTCAACAATCTCACCAAAATAATGATTTTGGTTTAGTGAGTGAATAGTACTCATTATCTTTAAGTGAATACTATTCACTCATACTATTCACTCACGAAATGAATAAGAAATAATATAAATTATCTCTTTCATTCCCTATTCTTTGAAAAAAGTTTTTTTCTTTTTTTTTAAAAAAAAGTTTTTGAAAAAAAAATATTTAAATGAAAGTTTATAGTTAAAATAGTAAAGCTAATAAGTGATAGGGGTGCTTTAAAAAAAGGTGGTAATTAGAATAGAAAAAATTGTACTTTTAATTATGGGAAAAATGCAAACTTAGTCCGTGTGGTTTATATGATTTACAATTAGTTTCCTATGGTATTAAAATAAACTCAAAGGTCCCTTAGGTATGCCACAAAAATAATTTAGTCCGTAGAATCAAATTTCGTCCACTAATTTAAGAGATTTAGTTTGTGTTACACTGACTTAAATAGGACAAGTATCACAATTTTATTGGCTCTAACGTTTCACGCTATCAGAACTGTTAAGTCAATAAATATAATTTAACTGTAGAGACAAAATTTTTTTTTTCTGGCATACCTTAATGGCCTTTGAATTCATTTTTATACTATAAAAGGTTAACTACAAATCAGCCAAACCACGTCGACTAATTTTACATTTTTGGAAAAAATTACTTGAATGTGGCCAATTATGGTGGACTCCAGGCATGCGATTTAGAAGAGTCAAAATAGACATGCGATTTAGAAAAGTCAAAATAGAAAGCTCATACTTGCATTATTGGACGAGGATATATAGAAACTTTTGCTATCAATCCTTCTTCTTCTTCTTATATAGCGCTGCACCGATCTTCACTACCCTTGAGACCGGTCACTTCCCTAGCTCCCATTACTACACCAAATCGAGTAGCCACCATCTCCTGCCACCCACGTACTCCGACGAGCCCATCAGAATTTGGGAAAGCTTCGGCGACCAAAGCAGTTGAAAGTGAGGTAAAAACTTTAAACTCCCCTTCATGACTTTCTTTCTTTCCTAATCTTTAGATTCTTAAAGTTCAGCTTCTCCAAATTTGCTTTAATTCAATATGATAAAAGTGATCGGAAGATTAAGTCTCTCTGCCTTTGCTGCCATTGCGGTGTGCCTAAAAGAGAGAGAGAGAGATGGAGTTTGAACATATCAGCCACGAGAATACTTGCCATCGATCCTTCTTCTTTTTTTTTCACATAACAATCAAATAAAATATTGCTTGCTTTTGCAATTTCAAGAGCGTAAAAAACACTGGTGTGAGCATTGGTGACTGGTTATGTGATTTAAGCGTGATTTCTTTGTTCTTTTTTCTTTTCCTTGCCTTTTCTTTCTGCGAAATGCATGTAAGAAGCTTTGCATGCTGAAAAGGTCCAGTTCATAAACATATGTTTTAGCTGTTCTTTTTAACTTAAATTGCGATGCATGTGTAAGCTTCTTTTCCTCATTGGATCGTTCACTAAACTGGGAGATTGCTTGGGTCCTTTTTTATTTATTTTCTTTTTTGTTTAGCAGTTGGGCCCTTTTTAGTTTGAAGATACTTAGTCCCGTTTTGGTGTAGGGCATAGTTGAAGAGAGAGACAAAGGACTAGGAACGTACAACAATTAATTAATACACCCATCCGGTGTCAATTAATTAATACACCCATCATCTAAAAATTTCATTTTATAACAAATTAAGGATGCTCTGTCACACCCATATATAAAACATGTCCTGTGATATTGCTAATTAAAAAGTTGTCTCGTAGGAAAATTACACGGAGAGAGAAAGACAGATGGAACTTCAGCATTTCTTCCACCACCATCCGTTGGCCTGGACTTATTACACGGCATATGGAGAGACAGATAAAGAATGTGAGGGGTGCGGGGAAGGAATATTGGGTTTTAGTTACAGTTGCCAAATGTGCGACTTCTTCCTTCACAAATCATGTGGCGAACAACCCCGCAAATTGAAGCACCCATTGCACCCCAAACATCCTCTTATTCTCAGAGAAAGCCCAGATGATGAAAACCCAGATGATGAAAGCCCATGTGATGAAAGCCCAGATGATGAAAACCCAGATGATGAAAGCCCAGATGATGAAAGCCTAGATGATGAGCTATGTTATTTCTGCAATAAATATATGGACCGCTTCTCGGGCTTCGCTTACAAGTGTTCTCACTGCAATGTTAGCCTTCATCTTAAATGCGCTTCTATACCCTTTACCCTTAAACCTGAATTTCACGACCACCCATTGAAACTCCTGCGGAAATCACACTCCTTCACTTGCGATGCATGTGGGAAACAAGATGAAGACATGTACTCTTACGTATGTACCAGTCTCACATGCTCATTCATGGTCCACCAAAAATGTGCTGCCTTACCATTGACTCTCAAACATACAAGTCACCACCACACTCTCGACCTCACCCACTCTTCTCAGCTAAATCAATCCCACCGTCAAATTTGTCGTCTCTGCGTTAAAAAGGTGGACACTGACAGAGCTTATTATTGCTCGAAATGTAATTTTGTTGCCCACCTTGTTTGTGCTACACGCGAGGGAGAAACCGAGGAAATAAAGAAGCCTCTAGAGTCGACAGGTATCCTTAAAAACGAAGATTCAGAACTGGATGAATCCATTGACTCATTACCTTATGCTGTGAAGAAGATGAAGATTGGAGAGGATAAAATTGAAATACCAGTAGAAATCGAACATTTTAGTCATCAACATGACTTAAAGCTTACAGAGGAGCTTCTGAACAAGGAACAATGTGATGGGTGTATGCTTCCTATATCTACATCCCCATCCCCACAATTTTACAGTTGTGCTCAATGCAGATTTTTTCTTCATAAATCTTGTGCTGAATTATCAAGAAAAAAGCGACACTCACTTCATCCGCACCTCCTCACCCTCTTCGCAAAGGCACCTTATCCTTTTGGCGGCGTCAGTTGTAATGTTTGTGATAGGTCATGTGAAGGCTTCATCTACCATTGTAAGGAATGCTATTTTGATGCAGATGTCCAATGTAGTTTGATCTCAGACATCCTTCCACATGACGGTCACGAGCACCCGCTTATTCTATCAAGAGCACCCGTAAGTGAGAATTGTAGTTGTTGTGATAATAGTGGAAGAGTATTCAAGTGTGCTGATTGCGAATTCACTTTGGATGTCAAATGTGCTACACTGCCACATACCATGAGGTACCGAAGCTTTGAGCAACCCTTCAAATTGTGTTATAAGGCTGAAGATGATTACGAGGACGATGAATATTATTGTGACATTTGTGAAAAAAAACGAAATTCAAAGCACTGGTTTTATTACTGTGCAGATATGAGTTTCTCTGCCCATCCCAATTGCATTCTTGGAAAATATCCGTATTGTAAACGATTGGCATCTACTACCTCCTTGTGACAGCCCTGAGATCGTTAATTACTGAGCAAGTTTAAGGTTTCTCATCATCATGATGTAAATCAAATCCCGATTGTTCATTATGTTATAAAAGACAAGCATGTTTGACATTTCAATCAAATCCCGATTGTTCATTATGTTATAAAAGACAAGCATGTTTGACATTTCAATGATCATGTTGTTTATGTATTTATGTTGTGTTGGTCCGCTTGCTCCTTGTGGCTGTGTATGTTGTTGTGCTAGTTTGAAGAGAACAAAATTATGTTTTTTTTTTTGTTAATTAGTCTATAAAATTGTCATGTGTTTTTGAGTAGGAAGAAGTACATACTTTTTTAATAGAATTATTCTATAAAATTGTTATGTATCACTTGAGCATGTAAGAAATATATTTTTTTTAATAGCTTTTTATTAAAAAGCATGAGCTTTTGTTATGTTAAGGAATACATTATAATTTTATAGATTAGGTCAACCAGTACTTATTAAACATATTAATTTGGATCAACCCAAATTAACCCAAACTCAATTATATAACATTCTAACTCGCTAATTTTCTGTTGATCGAATTTGTAACAAGTTTGTGAATTGTGTCAAAAATTGCTTTCGGCTAGTACTATGGTTTCATAGTCATAATATTATACTTAATCCTTACGGTATGTAAAGTAAGGAAGCTGTCGTAGTATTAATTTGTTAAATGAAATTGGCACTTTTGTTTTAGTAATGCCAATAATATTTTATCAAAATGATGAATATGGCAAAAAATGTCTACCCGTACGTTAAGTGTACTTGGACATCATTTGCACCAAGGAAAAGCATATCACGGCTATAATGAAATTTACAATTTTTTATAGACTTAAACTTTTAGTATAACAGATGATTTAATTAAAAACTTTAATAAAGAAATGAAAAAAATTATTAGATCAGTTACAAGAGTGCTAAAAGTTGGATGCGATTTAGCACAAGATTTATTTGAATCAGATATTTGAGCGAAGATAATGATTTTTATTATTCAAATGAAACCAGCAAGCATATTGCATGCATATCATGTTTAGGAACTAGTTTTTGGTATGGCATATTTTCAGCGTTTGGTGTTTATTTAAATTTAAGGGTGCCACATGGTTAAAATGCTTAATGTGATTAAAGAATTTTTTGGTGTGTTGGAGAGGAACCAGCCAGGGGTTAACGAGTAGTTAAATAATGGTACAATTTTGTTTCTTACAAGTTGGTAATTCCAACTTTGAGTGTGGCAAGTAGATGTGTTAATATAAGAGCATGCTTTGTCTAAATGTTACGAAGACTTTTGGGGTAAACTCAATAATAAAACTGTGCAGACTAAGGCCCAAATCGGACAATATCCTACCACTTGGAACATGTTGTAATATATAATATAGAACTAGAGCCCAGTCAAAGATGGGGGTGTGCACAAGCCCATAAGGGTCATTAGTAAGGACGCTGAGTCCCAAGAGAGAGTGATAATATTGTGGCATTCCACATTGCTTGGGTGTGGAAAATAAGATATCTTTATAAATAGTATGAGGCATTTTGGGTTAAACCCAATAACAAAATGAGGGTGTGCACAAGCTCATGAGGGTCGCCAAAAATGACGTTGAGTCCCAAGAGGAGATGATTGTAGCATCTGATCACATTATCTAAGTGTGAGAAAGATGATGTGCTTATATATGATTAGCATATTCTCTCTAAATAGTATGAGACCTTTTGGATTTAACCCAATAACAAAATCGTGTGTGCTAAAAACCAAAACGAATAATATCATACCACTTAGTACAGACCATTAGATTGAGAGTCGATGAAATGATAATCAATCACAAAATTGAGCCCATCCCCTGCCCCGGCTTCAGAATTTGTGCAAAAATCAATAAGCCTGTAAGAGGGATTACATATTTTGCAACACTAGTTAAGAGGGAGGTAAAAAACTCAAACTCCCCCTTCATAACTTTCTTTCCTTCCTAATCTTGAAAATTTAATGCTCCTCTTGTTTCAATATGTAACACTTTTTTGTATTTGTTTATATTTTCTGATGATTTATGACAGTAACGGTCAAAATGGAAATCTGGGTTGTAGAAATGGATTGACGAATGAGAAATTGATTGAATGATATATTGATCAATTAGATCAACTGAGAGTAAAAATGGGCTGAGGTAGCCCAACCTCCAAATACAAAAAGAATGACTAAATCTGATCAATTTTCTGGATTCTTTTTACAATCATACTCATGCATGGGCCTTTTGTAGACTCAAGTCACTAGCTTCTTTAATTTCATAGCTCAGTTTACCATGAAAATGGGCTTAACAATTCTTACAACTGAAATGAACTTAACTATATTCTATATAACTCTCGATTAACCCAATAATAAAAAAATGGATCTTAATTATCAGCCAAAAGCATCTCATGCAATTCTTGCTCATCCTAATTCTAAAAGAAGTTTCAGGAGCACTCTCGTGTGTTACATGCCTATGAAACTTGTTAATCAAGATAGTGCTTTCTGAAGGAGCAGCAGGAAAAAGAAAAGCATCTGATCACTAACTCACAAAAGTTTATTCGTTTTAATGCGTTTTCTTTTTCTCTTACTGTTCCCAGCTTTGGGTTATAGTGGCAGAAAATTTCATCTGTCTGGATTATAGCTCCTGTCATTTATTTTAAAGCCAGCATAAAATAAACGTAGTATATTTTGTACGAATTAAGATTGTTTCCAGTACAACCAGGATTAATTGTTTCATGGGCCCCTGAAAAAGGGTCTGATGATTTTCAATTTTGTTGGTACTTGCTGAGGCTTGTGGAATAATATCTTCTTGGTGGAGGTTGGGGGAAGGACATCCATACCAGCTCATCAGTACTTTGGTGGGAAGGAAACATTGAACAACCTCGAGGCTGAAGCTTCTAGCTTTTCCTTTCGGTTGCCATCTAATGATATGGGGCTGAAAGAATTGGATACCTTTGTTAAAGGATGAGGTTTTTGATCCATTGGCTGATGCAGGACAAAAAAAAAAAAAAAAGAGAAGAAAAACAGAAACTATAAAGCTAAATGTAGGTATACAAAACAGAAAACGATGATTATGAACGCAATACAGAAATGGATATACAAAGCCTAATTAATAATGTAGGTAAAATATTTTTTAATGAAGTTTGTGCGATAGAATCTAGAGAACCTACTTGTCTTAACATTTTCAATGATGGTTTTAAACACAATACATAAGCAGATATGCAAATTTTTAACAATGTAATTAAGTAGAGAATTTTCGGATGAAGTCAACATTGAAATCTAGAGGACTTGCTTTTCTAATGATGGTTTTGAAAGCAATACAAAAACAGATATGCACAGTTTAACAATGTAGGTAAAGTATTTTTGAATGGATTCGGTATTGAACAACTTGTCTTAATTATTTTGATGATGGTGATCGATCGTAATACAAAGAAGATATGAAAAATTTAACAATATATATAGGTAACTTATTTTCAATTTAAGTCAGCATTGGACTTTAGAGGACCCACTTGTCTTAAATTTTCCGAAGATAGTTTTGAATGCAATTCAAATGCAGATATATAAAGTTTAACAATCTCGGTAGAGTATTTTTGAATGTAGTTAGCACTGAAATCTAGAGGAATTGCTTGTCTTAACTTTTCTGATGATGGTTTTTTAATGCAATATAATAGGAAAGCAGATGTGCAAAGTTTGACAATGTAAGGTATTTTTAGTCTTTTAGATGGAGTTTGCATTGAAATCTAGAAGATTTGTTTGTCTTAATTTTCCCGATGATTGTTTAAATACAATACAAAAGCATATATGCCAAGTTTGACAATGTGTAGAGTATTTTTGAATGGAGTTAGCATCAAAATCTTGGGGGCTGCTTATTTTAACTTTTTCAATGATAGTTTTGAACGTAATCCATAAGCATAAATGGCAACTTTAACAATGTAGGTAAAGTATTCTCATATGGAGTCAACATTGAAACCTAAACGACTTGCTTATCTTAACTTCTTTTATGATGGTTTTAAACCCAGTACATAAGTATATATGCAAAGTTTAACAATATAGGTACGTAAAGTATGATAAGTATTTTGAAATGGAGTGAGACATATATGAATCTTGCTTAACAAAAATCTTAGTGCTTTTCTTTTTCTTTTCGTTTCCAATGTTGTCTGATTTTTTTTCTTGAGTGTTATTGTTTTTATTTTTTTTTATTTTTTTTTACCTTAGTTAAGTACCAAAATGTGAGAAAGTGAAGTGTTCAAACAGTGACGGGCATTTAAACCATTTATTAAGCTCACAGTAGGGCACGTAATTTGTATTGGCCATTGGATTGAATAATGAGTCAATCTGATACATGTCAACTTGAATCCGATTAAAAATAGTTAAACATGTTAAATTCTTCGATGGTGACACGATCTATTTAAATTAGTGAGTGATATAATACAACCTCCTAATTGTTTAATAAACACGTCATATTGGGTTGACTCAACACGACCTATCTCGAATAAGCCATTTACTAAACAAGTTGTTTTGGATTGACCCAAACACACCCGTTTTGACCACATTTCGACTTGCATTTGAATTTAAATGAAAAAAAAAGCATTTAATTTATAAATAAATTTATATGAATTTTAGCCTTTTTAGGGTTTTGTTTTTAATTGTAAAAAATAATTTAATTTACACGGTTATGGGAGACACTCATGGGTTAAGAAAATTGATTTAGGATTGACCTGATTATTAAACAAATTAATTTGGATCAACCTAAATTAACCCAAACCTAATTATATAAAATTTTAACTTGCTAATTTCGTATTGAATTTATATCAAATTTGTGAGTTGTGTAAAAAATTGCAACCTTTAGCAAGTGATTCAAATCTAGCTTAAGTAAAGTGCGTTATATATTAGTCTTGTTCGAATTGTTATTGGGTAGCACTATGGTTTCATAGTCATAATTATACTTATCCTTACAGCATGCATGTATGAATTAAGGAAGCTGTCGTAGTATTAGTTAAATGAAATTGGCACTTTTGTTTTAGTAATACCAATAATATTTGATCAAAATGATGAATAGGGCAAAACAAATAAATGGAAAATAAATAATTGGGAGAGGAAATA
>NC_081542.1:5776493-5793428 GCF_901000735.1 Corylus avellana | reverse complement strand
TTTTTTTTTTTTTTTTTTTTTTTTTTTTTCCTGTTGATTATATATATATATATATATATATATATATATAGATCACATGCATTGTTAATAAAATCTCTATTCCTTTCCTTTTAATAAAATCTACGTTTAGCAACATTTTCCATTTGATTTTCGCCGGTTTAAGAAATAAAACTATTTTTTGATTCCTTATGAAAATATATTTAATCGTAGCTTCTCTTACCTTTTCCTATACCATTAAAATATTATTTCTTTACAAAATACAAGTTTCATATCTACCATCACTTTTTTCACAAAATCTCAACACAATCTTTAATTAAAGACCAAAAAAAAAAAAAAAAAAAGAGAGAGGAAATATAAGTGTTTATATTAAAATAGTGTATAAAAAATTAAAAATGATTCTCTACACATTGAGAAACATTGTAACAATCTTGAAAGTTGGTTAAATAATATAAGTAAATTTTTGTAATTTTTTTAAAACTTTTTCTAAACATAAGAAAGAGAATAGTATATAGAATATCTGTTAAAGCATCAGCTGCATGTGCACTGTATGCCAACGCAACCTTTTTTTTTCTATATTTTTTTAATGCATTTAAATCACAGATTTTTAAAAACGGGAATCAAGGTCCAGATTCCCGTGTTTAAAAATCTGTGATTAATTGTGTCTTCCCAGAAATTTGAGTCCGTCTGACTGTGGGCGATCATATCGACGCGGGATGCATGCTTTTATTTTTAATTATGTATTTTTGGGACCAGTGCATGTGCCCCATTTGCTCTTTTGTATGAAGAGTATCGTTGGCTCTCATCCGCCATACTGTCATACCGAGATATGCTTCGCTTCATTCCCAGGACCATCTATTCACCATATCATGTGAGTGCATCTTGACCTTTTCAAAATAAAATAAAATAAAATTTAAGAGAGATGGCGGTGAAGAGAAGCATATCTCGTGTCACACCACATGCCGACCTCCATTTTTTTTTTTTATATTCAAAATATTCATCCATTTGCCATCTTGCACACGATATCCGATGCTTGGGTTCATTTGTTTATTAACGTTGCTCTTTGTTAAATTGTTTTGGCAGTTAGTGTTCTACCTCTCGATCGAGCCGGCCTGCCGAACAAATATATATAATATGATTCATCATAAAAATCATGACTCATACATGGTATTTGGTTAAGTTATATGATTAATTAATTAGTCTTTTTTAGTTAAACCAAATCGCGTCAGTATGATGTTGAGTCCCTTTTTCAATGTAAAAAAAAAAAAAAAAAAAACCTCTCAAACTATCACTTAATTAAGAATATTCTTTAAACTATCAAAATATTATCAATATTTTTCAATGACGAAATTACTCTTAATAAAATAAAAACAAAAAATACTAAACTTTTAGAAAAAACTTAAAATTGAATAATAATAATAATAATAAATTATAATATTAACAATTATAGTGATATCTAACGCATAAAACTAAGCATGTGGACTATACCATGTCATTCACATTAGTATATTTAAAATTGAAAACAAAAAAACGATTTCGTTTCATATATATATATATATAAGCGTTTAGTAATTTTTTCTAACCGCTTTCAAAAGTAGTTAACGATTAATACAATTAGTGGTTAATGGGCCCGCCTTCTCACCCCTACTTTTAATGACTTTTCTTTTCTTTTCTTTTCTTTTAGCTTTGGGTAATAGTAGCAGTAAATTTCCTATGATATCCTCCCATCACAGCCTCTCGATAAAAAATAAGAATATTAAAAATTGAATTTTGGATAAATAATATAGAGCCATTTTATGGTATCCTAGAAATTTGCCGCTGGGAAGTATAAAAAGTCTCGCTAAAAGCATTTTTTTTAAGCCTCACTAAACTAGTTTTTTTGTTAATTTGGTGAGCCAAATCACTAAAAATTACAAAAAAAAACACTTTCAACAATCTCACAAAAAAAATAATTTTGGTTTAATGAGTGAATAGTACTCATTATCTTTAAGTGAATACTATTCACTCACGAAATGAATAAGAAATAATATAAATTATCTCTTTCATTTCCTATTCTTTGAAAAAAGTTGAAAAAAAAAAAAAAAGTTTTTGAAAACAAATATTTAAATGAAAGTTTATAGTTAAAATAGTAAAGCTAATAAGGGATAGGGTGCTTTAAAAAAGGTGGTAATTAAAATAAAAAAAATTGTACTTTTAATTATGGAAAAAATGTAAACTTAGTCATTGTGGTTTATATGATTTACAATTAGTTTCCTATGGTATCAAAATGAACTCAAAGGTCCCTTAGGTATGTCACAAAAATAATTTAGTCCGTATAATCAAATTTCGTCCACTAATTTAAGAGATTTCATTTGTGTTACATTGACTTAAATGGGACAAGTATCACAATTTTATTGGCTCTAACGTTTCACGCTATTAGAACTGTTAAGTCAGTGAATAGAATTTAACTGTAGAGACTAAAATTTTTTTCTGATATACCTCAATGACCTTTGAATTTATTTTTATACTATAAAAAGTTAATTACAAATCAGCTAAACCACGTTGACTAATTTTACATTTTTTGAAAAAATTACTTGAATGTGGCCAATTATGGTGAACTCCAGGCATGCGATTTAGAAAAGTCAAAATAGACATGCGATTTAGAAAAGTCAAAATAGAAAGCTCATACTTGCATTATTGGACGAGGATATATAGAAACTTTTGCTATCAATCCTTCTTCTTCTTCTTATATAGCGTTGCACCGATCTTCACTACCCTTGAGACCGGTCACTTCCCTAGCTCCCATTACTACACCAAATCGAGTAGCCACCATCTCCTGCCACCCACGTACTCCGACGAGCCCTTCAGAATTTGGGAAAGCTTCGGCGACCAAAGCAGTTGAAAGTGAGGTAAAAACTTTAAACTCCCCTTCATGACTTTCTTTCTTTCCTAATCTTTAGATTCTTAAAGTTCAGCTTCTCCAAATTTGCTTTAATTCAATATGATAAAAGTGATCGGAAGATTAAGTCTCTCTGCCTTTGCTGCCATTGCGGTGTGCCTAAAAGAGAGAGAGAGAGATGGAGTTTGAACATATCAGCCACGAGAATACTTGCCATCGATCCTTTTTTTTTTTTTTTTTTACATAACAATCAAATAAAATATTGCTTGCTTTTGCTTTCAAGAGCGTAAAAAACACTGGTGTGAGCATTGATGACTGGTTATGTGATTTAAGTGTGATTTCTTTGTTCTTTTTTCTTTTCCTTGCCTTTTCTTTCTGCGAAATGCATGTAAGAAGCTTTGCATGCTGAAAAGGTCCAGTTCATAAACATGTGTTTTAGCTGTTCTTTTTAACTTAAATTGCGATGCATTTGTAAGCTTCTTTTCCTCATTGGATCGTTCACTAAACTGGGAGATTGCTTAATTGGGTCCTTTTTTATTTATTTTCTTTTTTGTTTAGTAGTTGGGCCATTTTTAGTTTGAAGATAATTAGTCCCGTTTTGGTGTAGGGCATAGTTGAAGTCTCAAGAGAGAGACAAAGGACTAGGAACGTACAACAATTAATACACCCATACGGTGTCAAGTTTAGGAGTGCATCATCTAAAAATTTCACTTTATAACAAATTAAGGATGCTCTGTCACACCCATAAAAAATGTCCTGTGATATTGCTAATTAAAAAGTTGTCTCGTAGGAAAATTACACGGAGAGAGAAAGACAGATGGAACTTCAGCATTTCTTCCACCACCATCCTTTGGCCTCGACTTATTACACGACATCTTCTTATAGAAGAGATTGTGAGGGGTGCAGGGAAGAAATATTGGGTTTTAGTTACAGTTGCCAAATGTGCCAGTTCTTCCTCCACAAATCATGTGGCGAACAACCCCGCAAGTTGCCGCACCCATTGCACCCGAAACATCCTCTTTTTCTCCGCGTTATCCCAATTGAGAACAAGAAGTGGTGTTATTTCTGCAATGCATTAGTCGAGGGCTTCGCTTACAATTGTCCTCGCTGTAATTTTAACCTTCATCTTAAATGCGCTTCTATACCCTTCACCCTAAAACCTGAATTTCACGACCACCCATTGAAGCTCCTGCGGAAATCAGTCTCCTTCACTTGCGATGCATGTGGGAAAGAAGATGAAGACATGTACTCTTACGTATGTACCAGTCTCACATGCTCATTCATGGTCCACCGAAAATGTGCTGCCTTACCGTTGACTCTCAAACATACAAGTCACCACCACACTCTCGACCTCACCCACTCTTCTCAGCTAAATCAATCCCACCGTCAAATTTGTCGTCTCTGCGTTAAATAGGTGGACACTGACAGAGCTTATTATTGCTCAAAATGCAATTTTGTTGCCCACCTTGTTTGTGCTACACGCGAGGGAGAAACCGAGGAAATAAAGAAGCCTCTTGAGTCGACAGGTATCCTTAAAAACGAAGATTCAGAACTGGATGAATCCATTGACTCATTACCTTATGCTGTGAAGAAGATGAAGATAGGAGAGGATAAAATTGAAATACCCGAAGAAATCAATCATTTTAGTCATCAACATGACTTAAAGCTTACAGAGGAGCTTCTGAACAATGAACAATGTGATGGGTGTATGCTTCCTATATCTACATCCCCATCCCCACAATTTTACAGTTGTGCTCAATGCAGATTTTTTCTTCATAAATCTTGTGTTGAATTACCCATAAAAAAGCTACACCCAGTCCTTCACCCCCACCTCCTCACCCTCTTCACAAAGGCACCTTACGCTTCTAGCGGGTTCAGTTGTAATGTTTGTGATAGGCTATGTAATGGCTTCACCTACCATTGTAAGGATTGCACGTTTGATGCAGATGTCCAATGTAGTTTGATCTCAGACATCCTTACACATGACGGTCACGAGCACCCACTGATTCTATCAAGAGCACCCGGTAGTGAGAATTGTAGTTGTTGTTATAATAGTGGAAGAGTATTCAAGTGTGCTGATTGCGAATTCACTTTGGATGTCAAATGCGCTACACTGCCACATACCATGAGGTACCGACGCTTTGAACAACCCTTCAAATTGTGTTATAAGGCTGAAGAAGATTATGAGGACGATGAATATTATTGTGACATTTGTGAAAAAAAACGAAATCCAAAGCACTGGTTTTATTACTGTGCAGATATGAGTTTCCCTGCTCATCCCAATTGCATTCTTGGAAAATCTCCGTATTATAAATGATTGGCATCTACAACCTCCTTGTGACCGCCCTGAGATCGTTAATTACTGAGCAAGTTTAAGGTTTCACATCATCATGATGTAAATCAAATCCCGATTGTTCATTATGTTCTAAAAGACAAGCATGTGTGACATTTCAATGATCATGTTCTTTATGTATTTAGGTTGTGTTTGTCCGCTTGCTCCTTGTGGCTGTGTATGTTGTTGTGATAATTTGAAGAGAACAAAATTATGTTTTTTTTTTGTTAATTAGTCTATAAAATTGTCATGTGTTTTTGAGTAGGTAAGAAGTACATACTTTTTTAATAGAATTATTCTATAAAATTGTTATGTATCACTTGAGCACGTAAGAAATCCATTTTTTTTAATAGCTTTTTATTAAAAAGCACGAGCTTTTATTATGTTAAGGAATACATTATAATTTTATAGATTAGGTCAACCAGTACTTATTAAACAAATTAATTTGGATCAACTCAAATTAACTGAAACTCAATTATATAACATTCTAACTCGCTAATTTTCTGTTGATCGAGTTTGTAACAAGTTTGTGAATTGTGTCAAAAATTGCTTTCGGCTAGTACTATGGTTTCATAGTCATAATATTATACTTAATCCTTACGGCATGTAAAGTAAGGAAGCTGTCGTAGTATTAATTTGTTAAATGAAATTGGCACTTTTGTTTTAGTAATGCCAATAATATTCTATCAAAATGATGAATATGGCAAACAATGTCTAGCCGTACGTTAAGTGTACTTGGACATCATTTGCACCAAGGAAAAGCATGTCACGGCTATAATGAAATTTACAATTTTTTATAGACTTCAACTTTTAGTATAACAGATGATTTAAAAACTTTAATAAAGAAATGAAAAAAATTATTAGATCAGTTACAAGAGTGCTAAAAGTCGGATGCGATTTTGCACAAGATTTATTTGAATCAGATAATTGAGCGAAGATAATGATTTTTATTATTCAAATGAAACCAGCAAGCATATCATGTTTAGGAACTAGTTTTTGGTATGGCATATTTTCAGCGTTTGGTGTTTATTTAAATTTAAGGGTGCCACATGGTTAAAATGCTTAATGTGATTAAAGAATTTTTTTGGTGTGTTGGAGAGGAATCAGCCAGGGGGTAACGAGTAGTTAAATAATGGTACAATTTTGTTTCTTACAAGTTGGTAATTCCAACTTTGAGTGTGGCAAGTAGATGTGTTAATATAAGAGCATGCTTTGTTTAAATGTTACGAAGACTTTTGAGGTAAACTCAATAATAAAACTGTGTAGACTAAGGCCCAAATCGGACAATACCCTATCACTTGGAGCAGGTTGTAACATATAATATAGAACCAGAGCCCGGTCAGAGATGGGGGTGTGCACAAGCCCATAAGGGTCATCAGCAAGGACGCTGAGTCCCAAGAGAGAGTGTTTTGGGTTAAACCCAATAACAAAATGGGGGTGTGCACAAGCTCATGTGGGTCGCCAAAAATGACGTTGAGTCCTAAGAAGAGATGATTGTAGCGTTTGATCACATTATCTAAGTGTGAGAAAGATGATGTGCTTATATATGATTAGCATATTCTCTCTAAATAGTATGAGACCTTTTGGATTTAACCCAATTACAAAATCGTGTGTGCTAAAAACCAAAGCGAATAATATCATACCACTTAGTACAGACCATTAGATTGAGAGTCGATGAAATGATAATCAATCACAAAATTGAGCCCATCCCCTGCCCCGGCTTCAGAATTTGTGCAAAAATCAATAAGCCTGCTAAGAGGGATTACATATTTTGCAACACTAGTTAAGAGGGAGGTAAAAAACTCAAACTCCCCCTTCATAACTTTCTTTCCTTCCTAATCTTGAAAATTTAATGCTCCTCTTGTTTCAATATGTAACACTTCTTTGTATTTGTTTATATTTTCTGATGATTTATGACAGTAACGGTCAAAATGGAAATCTGGGTTGTAGAAATGGATTGACGAATGAGAAATTGATTGAATGATATATTGATCAATTAGATCAACTGAGAGTAAAAATGGGCTGAGGTAGCCCAACCTCCAAATACAAAAAGAATGACTAAATCTGATCAATTTTCTGGATTCTTTTTACAATCATACTCATGCATGGGCCTTTTGTAGACTCAAGTCACTAGCTTCTTTAATTTCATAGCTCAGTTTACCATGAAAATGGGCTTAACAATTCTTACAACTGAAATGAACTTAACTATATTCTATATAACTCTCGATTAACCCAATAATAAAAAAATGGATCTTAATTATCAGCCAAAAGCATCTCATGCAATTCTTGCTCATCCTAATTCTAAAAGAAGTTTCAGGAGCACTCTCGTGTGTTACATGCCTATGAAACTTGTTAATCAAGATAGTGCTTTCTGAAGGAGCAGCAGGAAAAAGAAAAGCATCTGATCACTAACTCACAAAAGTTTATTCGTTTTAATGCGTTTTCTTTTTCTCTTACTGTTCCCAGCTTTGGGTTATAGTGGCAGAAAATTTCATCTGTCTGGATTATAGCTCCTGTCATTTATTTTAAAGCCAGCATAAAATAAACGTAGTATATTTTGTACGAATTAAGATTGTTTCCAGTACAACCAGGATTAATTGTTTCATGGGCCCCTGAAAAAGGGTCTGATGATTTTCAATTTTGTTGGTACTTGCTGAGGCTTGTGGAATAATATCTTCTTGGTGGAGGTTGGGGGAAGGACATCCATACCAGCTCATCAGTACTTTGGTGGGAAGGAAACATTGAACAACCTCGAGGCTGAAGCTTCTAGCTTTTCCTTTCGGTTGCCATCTAATGATATGGGGCTGAAAGAATTGGATACCTTTGTTAAAGGATGAGGTTTTTGATCCATTGGCTGATGCAGGACAAAAAAAAAAAAAAAAGAGAAGAAAAACAGAAACTATAAAGCTAAATGTAGGTATACAAAACAGAAAACGATGATTATGAACGCAATACAGAAATGGATATACAAAGCCTAATTAATAATGTAGGTAAAATATTTTTTAATGAAGTTTGTGCGATAGAATCTAGAGAACCTACTTGTCTTAACATTTTCAATGATGGTTTTAAACACAATACATAAGCAGATATGCAAATTTTTAACAATGTAATTAAGTAGAGAATTTTCGGATGAAGTCAACATTGAAATCTAGAGGACTTGCTTTTCTAATGATGGTTTTGAAAGCAATACAAATGCGGATATGCAAAGTTTAACAATGTAGGTAAAGTATTTTTGAATGGAGTCGGTATTGAATTGCTTGTCTTAATTATTTTGATGATGGTGAACGCAATACAAAGAAGATATGAGAAATTTAACAATATAGGTAACTTATTTTCAATTTAAGTCAACATTGGACTCTAGAGGACCCACTTGTCTTAAATTTTCTGAAGATAGTTTTGAATGCAATTCAAATGCAGATATATAAAGTTTAACAATCTCGGTAGAGTATTTTTGAATGTAGTTAGCACTGAAATCTAGAGGAATTGCTTGTCTTAACTTTTCTAATGATGGTTTTTGAATGCAATAGGAAAGCAGATGTGCAAAGTTTAACAATGTAAGGTATTTTTAGTCTTTTAGATGGAGTCTGCATTGAAATCTAAAATATTTGCTTGTCTTAATTTTCCCGATGATTGTTTAAATACAATACAAAAGCATATATGCCAAGTTTGACAATGTGTAGAGTATTTTTGAATGGAGTTAGCATCAAAATCTTGGGGGCCTGCTTATTTTAACTTTTTCAATGATAGTTTTGAACGTAATCCATAAGCATAAATGGTAACTTTAATAATGTTGGTAAAGTATTCTCATATGGAGTCAACATTTGAAACCTAAAGGACCTGCTTATCTCAACTTCTTTTATGATGGTTTCAAACCCAGTACATAAGTATATATGCAAAGTTTAACAATATATGTAAAGTATGATAAGTATCTTGAGATGGAGTGAGACATATATGAATCTTGCTTAACAAAAATCTTAGTGCTTTTCTTTTTCTTGTCGTTTCCAATGTTGTCTGATTTTTTTTCTTGAGTATTACCTTTTTTTTTTAATTTTTTTTTTACCTTACTTAAGTACCAAAATGTGAGACAATGCTTAAGTGTTCAAACAGTGAGGGGCATTTAAACCATTTATTAAGCTCAGAGTAGGACTCATAATTTGTATTGGCCGTTGGATTGAATAATGAGTCAATCTGATACATGTCAACTTGAATCCGATTAAAAATAGTTAAACATGTTAAATTCTTCGATGGTGACACGATCTATTTAAATTAGTGAGTGATATAATACAACTCCCTAATTGTTTAATAAATATTGGGTTGACTCAACATAACCTATCTCGAATAAGCCATTTACTAAACAAGTTATTTTGGATTGACCCAAACACGCCCGTTTTGACCACATTTCGACTTGTATTTAAATTTAAATGAAAAAAAAAGTATTTTAATTTATAAATAAATTTATATGAATTTTCGCCTTTTTAGGGTTTTGTTTTTAATTGTAAAAAATAATTTAATTTACACGGTTATGTGAGACACTCATGGGTTAAGAAAATTGATCTAGGATTGACCCGATTATTAAACAAATTAATTTGGATCAACCTAAATTAACCCAAACCCAATTATATAAAATTTTAACTTGCTAATTTTGTATTGAATTTATATTAAATTTGTGAGTTGCGTAAAAAATTGCAACCTCTAGCAAGTGATTCAAATCTAGCTTAAGTAAAGTGGGTTATATATATATTAGTCTTGTTCGAATTGTTATCGGGTAGCACTATGGTTTCATAGTAATAATTATACTTATCCTTACAGCATGTATGAAGTAAGGAAGCTGTCGTAGTATTAGTTAAATGAAATTGGCACTTTTGTTTTAGTAATACCAATAATATTTGATCAAAATGATGAATAGGGCAAAACAAATAAATGGAAAATAAATAATTGGGAGAGGAAATAGTAAATGAAGGTGGTTAGAATTAAAATTGTGTCTTGATAACGTGAATTGTAAAAGAGTCAAGGGTACAGCTTTGAGCCCTATAACGCTTCAATGTCTACGTTAAATATACTTGGACATCATTTGCCCCAAGGAAAGCATATCGCGGCTATAATGAAATTTACAATTTATTTATCGGCTTAAACTTTTAGTATAACTGGTGATTTTAACACTTTAATAAAGAAAAAAAAAATTATTAAATTAGTTACAAGTGCTAAAAGTGGGATGCGATTTTGCACAAGATTTATTTGAACCAATTATTTGAGCAAAGATCGTGACTTTTATTATTCATATGAAACAAGCAAGCATATTGCATACATATCATGTTTAAGAACTAGCTAGTTTTTGGAATGGCATATATTTTCAGCCTTTGGTGTTTATTTCAAGGTGCCAAGGTTAAAATGCTTAATGTGATAAAATAAGTTTTGGGTGTGTTGGAGAGGAATTAGCGAGGGTGATGATACACTAAATAATGGTACAATTTTGTTTCTTATAAGTTGGTAATTCCAACTTTGAGAGTCGTTGAAATGATAATTAATCACAAAATTTAGTCCTTTTCTAAATAAAAAAAATATTAAAAATAGAAAAATGTGGAATGAAATAACTTTGAAATAGTTATTCTCACGAGTAATGTAAATGACTATTCCAAATGTTAGATTCTTATTATGTATTCCGACACTAAATTAAGTTATTCTATTACACTTTTTTTTATTCCTAATAAAGCAATTCATTTTACACTTAGTATTTAGGTGACATAGTTTGGCTGAAAGAGGCATTAAGGCAAAATGCATTCACTAATTTGTGGGTCCAGCCATTAAGCATCTCACTGAGCCCACAAAAGTTCATTCGTTTTAGACATTTAATGCCTTTTCCTTTTTGGTATTGTTCCCACTTCCCAGCTTTGGGTAATGGTAGCTGTAAATTTCATCTGTCAGGATTATAGCCTCTGCTTCAGTTCTACGTGAAGATCGAATGAGTGTAACCCAAGTGTCAAGGGTTCATCATGTTCTTTCCCCTGTTTCTCTTTTTACTAAAAAATGATGACTTGTGATGTTTAGACCAGTCCTGTAGATGAATGAGGGGATAAAGTTGTAAAGATGTAAACAATTAAGGTATAAAAGTTAAAGATGGTGAGCATCTAGAAGACTATGTCTTAACTTTTTCAATAATAATTTTGAATGCATTATCAAAACATTTATGCAACATGTAAAATATGTAATTGAATTTGAATAATAAATTGATAAAGTCAAATTCGAACTCAGAATTTTTGTTAAATTACTATTTATTCTAAAAGTTCAAACTAATAAAAAAATATAAATTTAATTATTTAATTTATATTTTAACAAAGACATACAAATCTTGCTTAACAAAATCTTATTGCTTTTCTTTTCCTTTTTGTCGTTTCGAATGTTCCTTGCCTTTTTCTTAATTTATTCTTTCCTTGCTTATTTGTTTTTCTTCCGTTGACCATATTATATAAAGACCACACTGTTGATCCTCGCAAACTCACACTCCTCAACTCGTAGTCTTTCCCTTTGAATAACAGAAGTAAGAGATGTGTACATGTTTCTAGCCGATCTTACCTTTCGAAGCCCACATCAGATTCTTAATTTGCTGTGAGTATATAGATCACTGGTTATGCGATTTGTGTGTGGTTTCTTTTCGTTGCCTTTTCTTTCAGCAAAATAGTAAGAAGCTTAATTTGTATGGTGAAAAAATGTGTTTTAGAAGGTCCAGTACTTCATAAACATTGTATTTGTAGGTCCGAGTCTCGTTTAGTTGTTTTTTTACTTAAAATTGTGATGCATTTGTGTGCATTGGATCGTTCACTAAACTCGAAGATTGCTTGGCTCCCTTTTTCTTTTCTTTTTTTTTTTTTTTTGTTAAGCGTAGGTACTTGTGCCCGTTTTATTTTGAAGATAATCGTCCCGTTTTGGTGTAGGGCATAGTTGAAGAGAGAGAGAGAAAGGAACAACTAGCAGAAGCTGAACATCCGCAACCCATCCGGATCTCTTAGGGTAAGTTTAGGAGAGAATCATCTAAAAATTTCATTATAACAGACAAAAGATGCTTTCTCGGACCCATAAAACAACACCCGCAAAACGCACCATTTTCAACTCCTGTGATTTTGCTAATTCAAAATTTCTCTCGTATGATTAGGAATATTAGTTTTGAGTGCAACGGAGAGGGACACATGGAGCGTCAGCATTTCTTCCACTCCCATCCGTTGAAGTTGAATCTTTTCCGGGGCATTATTAATTATCCATATTCCGTACCTTATTGTAAGGGGTGCGGCGAAGGAATATTGGGTATTAGTTACAATTGCAAAAGGTGCGACTTCTTCCTTCACAAATCATGTGGCGAACAACCCCGCAAGTTGCAGCACCCATTGCACCCGCAGCATCCTCTTATAATGCTCCTCTCAATTAGAAGCAAGCAATCCTATTTCTGCAGTAAAAAAATACTACGGGGCTACACTTACCATTGTTTTCACTGTAATTTTAACCTTCATCTTAAATGCGCTTCTTATCCGTTCACCGTAAAAGCTGAATTTCACGACCACCCACTGAAGCTGCTGCGGAAATCAGTCTCGTTCACCTGCGATGCATGTGGTAAAGAAGATAAAGACATGTCCTACTTATGTATCGATGTCACATGCCCACTCATGGTCCACCTTAAATGTGCTGCCTTACCATTGATTGTCAAAAATACAAGTCACCACCACGCTCTAAACCTCACCCACTCTTCTCAGCTAAATCAATCCCACCGTCGAATTTGTCGTATCTGTGTTAAAAAGGTAGACACTGAAAAAGTTTATTATTGCTCAAAATGCAATTTCATTGCCCACCTTGATTGTGCTACATGCGAGGGATACACAGATGAAACATTTATGTTGGAATTTAAAGATAAGCAGCCTCTCGAGTTAACAGGTATGCTTAAAAACGAAGATTCAAAACTGGATGAATCCATGGACGCATTAGCTTATGTTGTCAAGAAGAAGAAGATAGGAGAGGATAAAATTGAAATTGATGAGGAAATCAATCATTTTAGTCATCAACATGACTTAAAGCTTACTTATGATCAACTTCAGTACAACGAAAAATGCAATGGGTGTAGGCATCTAATATTCCCTCCGTTTTACAGTTGTGCTCAATGCAGATTTTTTCTTCACAAATCTTGTATTGCATTACCCAAAAAAAAGCAACACCCACTTCACCCCCACCTCCTCACCCTCCTCAGAAAGGCAACTTATGGCGACTTCATTTGTAATGTTTGTGGTCGTGAGTGTGATGGCTTCACGTACCGTTGTGTGAAATGTGAATTCGATGCAGATGTCAAATGTAGTTTGATCTCAGACATCATAACCCATGACAGTCACGAGCATCAACTTATTCTATCAAGGGCATCCTATAATGAGAAGTGCAGTTGTTGTGATTATAATGCAAAAGGAGGAGTATTCAGGTGTGCTGATTGTAAATTAATTCACTGTGGATGTAATATGTGCTACATTGCCGCATACTGTGAAGTACCGATACTTTGAACAGCCCTTCAAACTATGTTATAAAGCTGAGGATGGTTCTGATGGGGAATATTATTGCGATATTTGTGAAAAAGAACGAAATCCAAAGCATTGGTTCTACTACTGTGAAGAGCTAAATTTTCCCGCTCATTCCAAATGCATTCTTGGAACCTATATATTCGATGTCGTTGGCATGTTGTAAATCAGGTCCCGATTATTCATGATTTCAACCATCATACTATGGTGATTCTTGCATTAGCTCCGTCTTTATCATACTATGGTGACTCTTGCATTAGCTCCGTCTTTGATTGCACCTAGCTAGCATGTGTAATTTCAATCCAAATGTCATACGTGTTTGTAGAAATTAAAGACAATCGTCATATTATGTACTTATGTTGGTCCACCTGCCCCGTGTGGCTATGTATATATGCTGTTTTGCTCGTTTAAAGGGACTAAGATTTTCTATAATTAGTCTATAAAATTGTTGCTTGTTTATTTGATTTTAATAGAATCGGTATTTAAAAGATTGTCAAATTTTGCTTAAGCATGTAGAAAGCGCGTAGTTTTTAAAAACTTTTTTATTAAAAAGGATATGCTCCTCACATATTAAATGACACATGACAACTTTATATACTAGATTAGAGGAATCACTTTGTTAGGTTGGAGAATTCCTTCAACTCAATTTGAAAGGCAAATATGTCCAATAAATATAAGGATATTTGACTTCTTTGGTGACTTTTTACTGAGGGTTGCAAGGGATGCAATTCATTTTGATAATCAGTGTGTCATTTTGATGGATGACTAAATTCATAACTGCATTTTTTTCTAATGGAATAGTCATTTTACGTACTAAATGTAACCTTAGTGTTTAGGTAACCTAATTTGAATGAAAGAGGCATTAGGGCAAAACGCATTCACTAAAATGGGAGTTGAAGAAAAAAGAACTAAATAGCAGAGAGTTATCAACAAGCACATAGATATGTTCCTCATGATTCATACATATATATGTTTTGAAGATCAAATGTGTGTTAACGAAGTGTCAAGAGTTCATCATGTTGTTTAATTCTGTCTCTCGATCTTTTACCAAAAATTGATTACTTTTGATGGCTTTGACAAGTCTTGTAGATGAATGAGGATGATAAAGTTTGTAAAGACTTAAACAATTAAGGTATAAAAGTTAAAGATAGTTAGCATTGGAATATACAGGACCTGTATGTCTTAACATTTTTGATGATGGTTTTGAGCGCAATACAAAAGCAAATATATATGCAAAGTTTAACAATGCAGGTAAAGTGTTTACGAAGGTTGCAGTAAAATCTAAAGGCTCTACTTGTCTTAAATTTTCAGATGATGGCTTCTTTTTCTTATTTTTTCCTATTCAGATGACGGCTTTGAATGCAATATAAAAGCATATATGCTAAGTTTAACAATGTGTAGAGGTTTTTTTTTTTTTTTTTTTTTTTTTAATGGAGATAGCATTAGAATGTAAGAGCCTGCCTATTTTCACTTTCCTGATGATGGTTTTGAACCTAATTAGAAAGCATATATGTAACGTTTAACAATGTAGGTAAAGTATTTTTCAAAATGGAGTTAATATTAAAATCTAGAAGACCTGTTTGTCTCAACATTTTCGACATGTTTAACTTTAGCAATGCAAGTAAAGTATTTTTAGATGAAGTTGATATTAGAATTTAGAGAACGTGCTTATCTCTAACTTCTTTGATGATAATTTGAACGCAATAGTCAATACCTTTCAAAGTTTATGGGTATATAATGCAAAGTCTAACAATGCATCTTGCAATTTAGCAAGAATTTTATTGATTTCCTTTTTCTTTTGTCCTTTACAATGTTCCTTGCTTCTTTTTTGTTTTTTCTTCCGTTGATTAGCCAAAATCAGATTCTTTGCTGTGAGTATTAATTGATGACTGGTTATGCAATTTGTGTATGATTTTTCTTTCACCAAAATATTAATCAAGAAGCTTTGTATACTGAAAACATGTCTTTAGCTGTTTAATTAGCTGTTATTATTATTAATATATTTTTTTTTTAACTTAAATTGCGATGCATTTGTGAGCTTATCTCCCTCATTTCTCTTCCGCAATATTTATCGGTCCTTTTTTACTTTGAAGATAATTGAGGAGAGAGAGAGAGAGACAAAGGAACAACTGGACCTCTTTGGGTAAGTTTAAAAGAGAATCAGCTAAAGATTTCATTATAACAAAAGAGAATCATCTACGGAAGGCACTCGTGAAGGGCAAATAAAAAATAGGAGGTATAAAATAATTCTCTCCACCATTTTTCAACCATTTTAGTATAGTGAATAGATAAATTTACTATTAAATTTATGTAGACCCATATGAATCCATCAATCATGATAGATCTATTGAATTTACCCAAAAAAAAAAAAAAAAAGTTTTAGAAACTTTAAACTCCTCCCTCTTGGAAATTTAAGCTACCATTGTCTCAATATTTTAGCATGGAAAAACTATTCATATTTCTTCAAACTAACACATAATCTGTAATATTCTTCCTAACTAACTAAAAATTCATCAATATCTTTTAATTTACCAACAATTTGCAATGTGATCCGAATTTTGTCCCATAAAAAATAAAAATGATCTTAATTTTTTTTTTTTCAACAAGACACAAATACTGTTATAAATTAAAAAAAAAAATTAAAATAAAAGAAATTTAAAATCTAAAAATAAAAAATAAAAAAATAAAGTTACGCAATTTCTAGTTTTTATTTTTTTTTTTATTAAATACACTATCTTTCATTTGAAGTACAATATCAAAAAAAAAAAAAAAATTAATCATTAGTTTTTTAGCCTATAGATTTTTAAAATTTTGGAGAAACTTCAGAAAACCCTCCTGAAGTTCCAGCCGATTTGAAAATTCCCCCATGAATTTTCAAAACTCTCATTTAAGCCCCCTGAACTTTGATTTTCTCTCACTTTGAACTCATTTAACATTAAACTAGGTCGTTTTAAATGTTTTATACACATTTTACCCTTCCCCAAAACTACGTCGTTTTAGGCATTAATTAAAAAAAAGGAAAAAAACTGGGGTGGCTCCTTGGCCAAAATGGGGTGGCCGAACCACCCCATTTTTGGCCCCCTAGCCACCCCTTGGCCAGTCTGGGGGTGGCCGGACCACCCCCTTGGCCAGTCTGGGGGTGGCCGGACCACCCTTGGCTAGTCTGGGGGTGGCCGGGCCACCCC
>NC_081542.1:5749459-5775994 GCF_901000735.1 Corylus avellana | reverse complement strand
GGGAAGGGTAAAATGGGTATAAAACATCCAAAACGACGTAGTTTAATGTTAAAGGGGTCCAAAGTGAGAGAAAACCAAAGTTCAGGGGGTCTAAGTGAGAGCTTTGAAAATTTAGGGGGGGTTTTTCAAATCGACTGGAACTTCAAAAGGGGTTTTCTGAAGTTTCTCCTAAAATTTTTAATCATCGGCAATAACATGTTACTATAGCCATGGCTAGTTGGAAATGGATAAATGTGAGAAAAAGTAAGAATATTTGGTATAGAAAAGTAAATTGTTTTGTTTTTATTTTATAGTAATTTTATTTTATTTTAATAGTAATAAAAAGTAATTAATGTGATATAAAAAATAAAAATATTAAAAATTTACTTATATTATAATAATAAATTGCTTTGGTTTGGCCATTGCCAAGCACATTCCAAATGTGATGGAGATGTTTATTATAGCAGTAGCTTTGCCTTTGAGTGTGCCAAGTGTAATTTCAATCTTGATGAGTGGTGCTTGCGTAGAATGTTAGAATTAATGAGATAGTGAGTTGAACATTTTAATCAATAATTCTATAAGATGTTTCCTTGCTTGAATCGTGAACAATCTCGTGTATTACTTGCTCATGAAACTTGTTAATGCTTTCTAATTAAAAAAACATAAAAAAAAAAAATCGAGATATGTTAAGAGTCAAGTTTTTCATATTTGATCCCTAAAAGAAAAAAGTTTTTCATATTTGATCCAAATTCTTTTACCAGTTTAATATTAGATCACCATTAGATTTATGAGATTCATTATTGACTTATGTGAAGTTTATATAAGTTCACAAATTCAATAATTAATTTGTAAAAAGAGATAAAAAAAAATTATAAGAAAAACATTAACCTTACATTAAAAAAAAAGAAAAAAAAACTTCCTTTAATAAAAAAAAAAAAGGGTTTTTTTTTTTTCTTTTTTTTTAATGTAAGGTTAATGTTTTTCTTATAATTTTTTTTATCTCTTGTTAATGCTTTAGGAAGGAGGAGCAGAAAAGTGAGGTGCCTCCACTGACAATCACTCAATTTGAGAAAATGAACATCTCCACTTCAAAATTTCATTCATTTCTTTCGGTTATCGTATTTAGAAGAGTAAAATTGTTCAAGTTTTGTTGAGGTTAAAATTTTTAGACAACACTAATCTTCTAAATGCACTTTTAAGAGGTCATGCCAAGCATTTTACTGAGCCCACAAAAGTTTATTCGTTTTAGACTTTTAAGGATTGTTTGTCAATGGATAAAAAAAAAAAAAAAATTCATACTATTCATGTCAAATTCAACTTCAATATTCTTACATTATATATATATATATATATATATATATATATATATCAATTAAATCTTCCTACACTTCCCGGCCTCTTTCTTTTTTAAAGAAAATGGCAAACGGCCCCTTAATGCCTTTTTCTTTTCTGATATTGTTCTCAGCTTTGGGTAATAGTAGCAGTAAATTTCATCTGCAAGGATTATAGCTCCTAGTACTATCATAGCCTCTCAATAAAAAAAAAAATAAGAATATTAAAAATTGAATTTTAGATAAATAATATAGAGCCATTTTATGGTAGCCTAGAAATTTGCCGCTGGAAAGTAAAAAAAGTCTCGTAATAAGATAATTTCTCTTCAATATGCTCGGAGAGTTATCCAACCCCCTAAAAAGTAGTGCAGAGAGGTATTGATGAGACAGAAGACAGCCGTACAAGTGGTTCTGATGGACTTTATTGGATTGTCGAAATCTTTTTCATTGTTTATTGGGCTTTTTTTGTTTTTTTGTTTTACTGGTAGGTAGAGAGAGAGCTTGAATGTGGCCAATTATGGTGGACTCCAGGCATGTGATTTATTGAGGAATCAAGCTGACACTTTGCATTATTTGACAAGGATAGAAGACTTGCTATCTATCCTTCTTCTTCTTCTTATATCTTTTCTACCCTTGAGACCGGTCACTTGCCAAATGGAGTAGCCACCATCTCCGGCCACCCACTCGGACGAGCCCATCAGAATTTGGGAAAGTTTCGGCGACCAGAGCAGTTGAAAGTGAGGTAAAAACTTTAAACTTCCCTTTATGACTTTCTTTCTTTCCTAATCTTGAAATTTGAAAATTTAAGGCAGGCTCCTCTTGTTTCAATCTTTTTAATTTACAACCTTTAGATTCTTAAAGTTCAGCTTCTCCAAATTTGTCTTTAATTCAATATGATAAAAGTGATCGGAAGATTAAGTCTCTCTGCCTTTGCTGCCATTGCGGTGTGTGTGCCTAAGAGAGAGAGTCAGAGATGGAGTTTGAACATATGAGCCACGAGAATACTTGCCATCGATCCTTCTTCTTCTCTTTTTACATAACAATCAAATAAATTGCTTGCTTTTGCTTTCAAGAGCGTAAAAAACACTGGTGTGAGCATTGATGAGTGGTTATGTGATTTGAGTGTGATTTCTTTTTTTCTTTTCCTTGCTTTTTCTTTCTGCGAAATGGTAAGAAGCTTTGCATGCTGAAAAGGTCCAGTTCATAAACATGTGTTTTAGCTGTTCTTTTTAACTTAAATTGCGATGCATTTGCAAGCTTCTTTTCCTCATTGGATCGTTCACTAAACTGGGAGATTGCTTAATTGGGTCCTTTTTTATTTATTTTATTTTTTGTTTAGTAGTTGTGCCCTTTTTAGTTTGAAGATAATTAGTCCCGTTTTGGTGTAGGGCATAGTTGAAATCTCAAGAGAGAGACAAAGGACTAGGAACGTACAACAATTAGTACACCCATCCGGTGTCAATTTTAGGAGTGCATCATCTAAAAATTTCATTTTATAACAAATTAAGGATGCTCTGTGACACCCATATGTAAAACATTTCCTGTGATATTGCTAATTAAAAAGTTGTCTCGAAGGAAAATTACACGGAGAGACAAAGACAGATGGAACTTCAGCATTTCTTCCACCACCATCCGTTGGCCTCGACTTATTACACGACATCTTCTTATAGAAGATATTGTCAGGGGTGCACGGAAGAAATATTGGGTTTTAGTTACAGTTGCCAAATGTGCGAGTTCTTCCTCCACAAATCATGTGGCGAACAACCCCACGAATTGCAGCACCCATTGCACCCCCAACATCCTCTTCTTCTCAGAGAAACCCCAGATGATGAAAGCCCAGATGATGAAAGCGCACATGATGAAAACCCAGATGATGAAAGCCCACATGAAGAAAGCCCACATGATGAAAGCCCACATGATGAAAACCCAGATGATGAAAGCCCACATGATGAAAACCCACATGATGAAAACCCAGATGATGAAAGCCCACATGATGAAAACCCAGATGATGAAAGCCCACATGAAGAAAGCCCACATGATGAAAGCCCACATGATGAGCTATGTTATTTCTGCAATAAATATATACACCGCTTCTTGGGCTTCGCTTACAATTGTTCTCACTGTAATTTTAACCTTCATCTTAAATGCGCTTCTATACCCTTTACCCTAAAACCTGAATTTCACGACCACCCATTGAGGCTCCTGCAGAAATCAGTCTCCTTCACTTGCGATGCATGCGGGAAGGAAGATAAAGACATGTACTCTTACGTATGTACCAGTCTCACATGCTCATTCATGGCCCACCAAAAATGTGCTTCCTTACCGTTGACTGTCAAACATACAAGTCATCACCACACTCTCGACCTCACCCACTCTTCTCAGCTAAATCAATCCCACCGTCAAATTTGTCGTCTCTGCGTTAAAAAGGTGGACACTGACAGAGCTTATTATTGCTCGAAATGTAATTTTGTTGCCCACCTTGTTTGTGCTACACGCGAGGGAGAAACCGAGGAAATAAAGAAGCCTCTAGAGTCGACAGGTATCCTTAAAAACGAAGATTCAGAACTGGATGAATCCATTGACTCATTACCTTATGCTGTGAAGAAGATGAAGATAGGAGAGGATAAAATTGAAATACCAGTAGAAATCGAACATTTTAGTCATCAACATGACTTAAAGCTTACAGAGGAGCTTCTGAACAAGGAACAATGTGATGGGTGTATGCTTCCTATATCTACATCCCCATCCCCACAATTTTACAGTTGTGCTCAATGCAGATTTTTTCTTCATAAATCTTGTGCTGAATTATCAAGAAAAAAGCGACACTCACTTCATCCGCACCTCCTCACCCTCTTCGCAAAGGCACCTTATCCTTTTGGCGGCGTCAGTTGTAATGTTTGTGATAGGTCATGTGAAGGCTTCATCTACCATTGTAAGGAATGCTATTTTGATGCAGATGTCCAATGTAGTTTGATCTCAGACATCCTTCCACATGACGGTCACGAGCACCCGCTTATTCTATCAAGAGCACCCGTAAGTGAGAATTGTAGTTGTTGTGATAATAGTGGAAGAGTATTCAAGTGTGCTGATTGCGAATTCACTTTGGATGTCAAATGCGCTACACTGCCACATACCATGAGGTACCGAAGCTTTGAGCAACCCTTCAAATTGTGTTATAAGGCTGAAGATGATCATTATGAGGACGATGAATATTATTGTGACATTTGTGAAAAAAAACGAAATCCAAAGCACTGGTTTTATTACTGTGCAGATATGAGTTTCCCTGCCCATCCCAATTGCATTCTTGGAAAATATCCGTATTGGAAACGATTGGCATCTACTACCTCCTTGTGACAGCCCTGAGATCGTTAATTACTGAGCAAGTTTAAGGTTTCTCATCATCATGATGTAAATCAAATCCCGATTGTTCATTATGTTATAAAAGACAAGCATGTTTGACATTTCAATGATCATGTTCTTTATGTATTTATGTTGTGTTGGTCAGCTTGCTCTTTGTGGCTGTGTATGTTGTTGTGCTTGTTTGAAGAGAACAAAATTATGTTTATTTTTTTGTTAATTAGTCTATAAAATTGTCATGTGTTTTTGAGTAGGAAGAAGTACATACTTTTTTAATAGAATTATTCTATAAAATTGTTATGTATCACTTGAGCACGTAAGAAATACATTTTTTTTAATAGTTTTTTATTAAAAAGCACGAGCTTTTATTATGTTAAGGAATACATTATAATTTTATAGATTAGGTCTACCAGTACTTATTAAACAAATTAATTTGGATCAACCCAAATTAACCAAAACTCAATTATATAACATTCTAACTCGCTAATTTTGTGTTGATTGAGTTTGTAACAAGTTTGTGAATTGTGTCAAAAATTGCTATCGGCTAGTACTATGGTTTCATAGTCACAATATTATACTTAATCCTTACAGCATGTAAAGTAAAGAAGCTGTCGTAGTATTAATTTGTTAAATGAAATTATGAATATGGCAAAACAATGTCTACCCGTACGTTAAATATACTTGGACATCATTTGCACCAAGGAAAAGCATATCACGGCTATAATGAAATTTACAATTTTTTATAAACATAAACTTTTAGTAGAACGGATGATTTAAAAACTTTAATAAAGAAATGAAAAAATTATTAGATCAGTTACAAGAGTGCTGAAAGTTGGAGGCGATTTTGCACAAGATTTATTTGAATCAGTTATTTGAGCGAAGATAATGATTTTTATTATTCAAATGAAACCAGCAAGCATATTGCATGCATATCATGTTTAGGAACTAGTTTTTGGTATGGCATATTTTCAGCGTTTGGTGTTTATTTAAATTTAAGGGTGCCACATCGTTAAAATGCTTAATGCGATTAAAGAATTTTTTGGTGTGTTGGAGAGGAATCAGCCAGGGGGTAACGAGTAGTTAAATAATGGTACAATTTTGTTTCTTACAAGTTGGTAAATCCAACTTTGAGTGCGGCAAGTTGATATACTTATATAAGAGCATGGAAGACTTTTGGGGTAAAGTCAATAACAAAACTGTGCAAGCTAAGGCCCAAAGCAGACAACATCCTACCACTTAGAGCAGGTTGTAACATATGATATAGAATTAGAGTCCAGCCTGAGATGGGGGTGTGCACAAGCCCATAAGGGTCATCAGTGAGCATGTTGAGTCCCAAGAGAGAGTGATAATATTGTGGCATTTCATATTGCCTGGGTGTGGCAAATAAGATGTCTTTATAAATAGTATGAGGCATTTTGGTTTAAACCCAATAAATTGATTGAATGAGAAATTGATTGAATGATACATTGAATTAGATCAACTGAGAGTAAAAATAGGCTGAGGTAGCCCAACCTCCAAATACAAAAAGAAAGACTAAATCTGATCAATTTTCTGGGTTCTTTTTACAATCATACTCATGGGCCTTTTGTAGACTCAAGTCACTAGCTTCTTTAATTTAATAGCTCATTTTACCATGAAATAACAATTCTTACAACTGAAATGAACTTAACTATATAACTGTCAATTAACCTAATAATAAAAAATGTATATATCTTAATCGGCCACAAGCATCTCATGCAATTCTTGCTCATCCTAAGTCTAAAAGATGTTTCAGGAGGAGCACTCTCGTGTGTTACATGCCTATGAAACTTGTTAATCAAGATAGTGCTTTCTAAAGGAGCAGCAGGAAAAAGAAAAGCATCTGACTGAGCTCACAAAAGTTTATTCGTTTTAATGCTATATGTTAGAAAGAAGAACATAGACTCTGCTACCCAGATTATTTTAGCATGGAAAAAACTATTCATATTTCTTCAAACGAACACACAATCTGTAATATTCTTCCTAACTAACTAAAATTCGTCAATATCTTTTAATTTACCAACAATTTGCAATGTGATCCTTTTGTCCCATAAAAAATAAAAATGATCTTAATTATTATTTTTTTTCAATAAGACAAAAATTACTGTTACAAATTAACAAAAATAAAAAATAAAAATAAAAGAAATTTTAAAATTTTAAAAATAAAACTAAAAACTAAAAATAAAAAGAAGTTGAAGAGGGTTACGCAATTTCTAGTTTTTAATTTTTAATTTTTTTTATTAATTTTTTTTTTCATTTGAAGTACATAACAAATTTTTAATCATTAGTTTTTCAGCCTAAATATTCTTAAAGTACAGCTTCTCCAAATGTGATGGAGATGTTTCGTACGGTAGCCTTGCCTTTGAATGTACGGTATCCTTATGATTCATAAATGGAAATGTTCTACATGAAGATCGAATGAGTGTTACCGAAGTGTCAAGAGCTCATCATGTTGTTTATTCTGTTTCTCTTTTACCAAAAATTGATTACTTCCAATGGTTAGACAAGTCTTGTAGATGAATGAGGAGGATAAAGTTGGTGAAGATGTAAACAACCAAGGTAGAAATGTTAAAGATAGTGAACATTGGAATCTAGAGGACCAGCATGCTTTAACTTTTCAACGATGGTTTTGAAAACTATACAGAAGCATATATACAAAGTTTTATAATGTAGGTAAAGTATTTTTGAATGGAGTCTCAATTGGAACCTAGAGGACTTGCTTATCTTAACTTTTTCAATGGTGGTTTTGAACGCAATACAAAAATAGATATGCAAAGTTTAATAATTTAAAGCAGAGTATTTTCGGATGGTGTTAGCATTTAAAATCTAAAGGATCTGTTCATCTTACCTTTTATGATGATGGTTATGAACACAATACGGAAGATATATGAAAGTTTAACAATTCAAAGTAGAATATTTTTGGATGGCATATGCATTTGAAATCTAGAGAATTTGTTTGTTTTAACTTTTTCGATAGTGGTTTTGAATACAATACAAAAGCATATATTCAAAGTTTAACAACATAAGTAAAGTATTTTCGGATAAAGGCAACATTGGACTTGCTTATCTTAACTTTTCCAATAATAGTTTTGAACGCAATAGAGAAGTAGATATGCTAAGTTTAATAATATGGGTAAAGTATCTTGAGTGAGATGTATGAATCTTGCTCAACAAGAATTTTATTGCTTTTCTTTTTCTTTTGTTGGTCCTTGCTCTTTTTTTTTTTCCCTACCATTGATTATATTATAAAAAGATCACATTGCAAATTGATCTTCGCAAACTCACATTCCTCAACTCTTCAGTCTTTTCCTCCGAATAACAGAAGTAAGAGAGTTGTGTTTCTAGCCGATCTCACCTATTGAAGCCAAAATCAGATTCTTTGCTGTGAGTATTGATGACTGATCCTGTGATTTGTGTGTGATTTTTTTTTTTTTTTTTTCCTTTTCCTTGCCTGTTCTTTAAGCAAAATAGTAAGAAGCTCTGTATGCTGGAAACATGTGTTTTAGAAAGTCCAATTCATAACTATTGTATTTGTAGGTCAGGGTCTTGTTTAGCTCTTCTTTTTAACTTAAATTGCGATGCATTTGTGAGCTTAAATGTGTCTTACAAAGGCCCAGTACGTCATAAATAAGTGTTTCCCTCATTTCTCGTCCACAAAACTGGAAGATTGCTTGGATCGATCCTTAATTTTATTTATTTATTTTAGGAGAGGATCATCTAAAAATTTCATTATAACAAAAGATGCTCTCGCTAATTCGAAAGTTCTCTTGTTTGTAGGAATATTAGTTTTGTGTGGAACGGAGACAGAAAGACATATGGAGCTTCAGCATTTCTTCCACGACCATCCGTTGAGCTTGAATCATTACGGGGCGTATGCTATTATTATAGGTAAAATATTTCGTTGTCAGGGGTGCGGCGAAGATATATTGGATTTAGGTTACAGTTGCAAAATGTGCGAGTTCTTCCTTCACAAATCGTGTGGCCAACAACCCCGAGAGTTGCAGCAACACCCATTGCACCCGCAACATTCTCTTATTCTCACCCCAACAATCCCACATCCTCTTGAGCGATGTTATTTCTGCAATAAATATATAGCCGTGGGCTATTCTTACAATTGTTCTCACTGTAATTTTAACATTCATCTTAAATGCGCTTCTATACCCTTTACCCTAAAACCTGAATTTCACGACCACCCATTGAAGCTCCTGCGGAAATCACTCTCCTTCACTTGCGATACATGTGGGATAAAAGATGAACACATGTACTCTTTCGCATGTACCAGTCTCACATGCTCACTCATGGTCCACCGAAAATGTGCTGCCTTACCATTGACTCTCAAACATACAAGTCACCACCATGCTCTCAAACTAACTAACTCCTCTGTGTTACAGGTAGATCAATCCCACCCTCGCTTTTGTCATCTCTGTGTTAGAAAGGTGCACACTAACAAAGTTTATCATTGCTCAAAATGCAATTTCGTTTGCCCACCTTGATTGTGCTACCCGCGAGGGAGACACGGATGAAACACTTATGTTGGAATTTAAAGATAAGCAGCCTCTCGAGTCGACAGGTACGCTTAAAAACGAAGATTTGGAACTAGATGAATCCATTGACTCATTACCTTATGTTGTGAAGAAGATGAAGATAGGAGAGGATAGAATTGAAATAGCCGAAGAAATCAAACATGTAAGTCACGAACATGACTTAAAGCTTACAGAGGAGCTTTTGAACAGCAAAAAATGTGATGGGTGTATGCATCCTATATTCCCTCATCCGTTTTACAGTTGTGCTCAATGCAGATTTTTTCTTCATAAATCCTGTGTTGAATTACCCAGAAAAAAGCGACACCCACTTCACCCCCACCTCCTCACCCTCTTCACAGAGCCACCTTATTATTCTGGCGCCTTCTTTTGTACTCTTTGCGGTCGTGATTGTGATGGCTTCACCTACAATTGTGAGAAATGCGAGTTTGATGCAGATGTCCAATGCAGTTTGATCTCAGACATCTTTACCCGGGACGTTCTCGAGCACCCGCTTATTCTGTCAAGGGCACCCTATAATGAGAAGTGTAGTTGTTGTGATCATGAAGGAAAAGTATTCAAGTGTGCTGATTGTGAATTCACTTTGGATTTAAGATGCGCTACACTACCGCATAGGGTGAGATACCGATACTTTGAACAGCCCTTCAAATTGTGTTATAACGCTGAAGATGATTCTGATGATGATGAATATTACTGTGATATTTGCGAAAAAAAACGAAATCAAAAGTACTGGTTTTACTACTGTACAGATCTTAGTTTTTATGCTCATCCTGATTGCATTCTTGGAAAATCTCCGTATATGAAATGATGGGCATCTACCACCTCCTTGTGACAGCCCTGAGATCGTAATTAACGTAAACAAGTTTAAGGTTTTTCATCGTCATGTTGTGAATCAAATCACGATTGTTCATTATGTTCTAAAAGACAGCTTGTTCGACATTTCAATAATCATGTTCAGTAGGTATTTATATTATGTTGGTCCGCTTGCACCTTGTGGTTGTGTATGTTTTTTTCTTTTTTTTTGCACCAGTTTGTGTATGTTGTTGTGCTAGTTTAAAGAGGAGAAAAAAAAAAAAAAAGATTTTGTTTCAAATAATCTATAAAATTGCCGTGTGTTTTTTACTAGCTAGGTAAGAAATACATACTTTTTTAATAGAATTAGTCTATAAAATTGTTATGTATCACTTGAGCAAGTAAGAAGTGTATATATTTATATTTTCTTTTATTAAAAACTATGAGCTTCTCTCATGTTAAAGGATACGTGATAATTTTATAAATCAGATTGAAGAAAATTTATCCATTTCAATTTGATAGAAAAATTTGTCACCTCCTCAGCCCAACAAATTGATACTTTTGAAACTATAAGACCTTTTTTTTTTTTTTTTTTTTTTTTTAATTGAAACTATAAGACCTTGAATAAAGGAAGAGCTTAATAACTATACAGATAATGCTTTTTTGTGGCTTTTTTCTATGACAGCCAAATATTCGTGTTGTTTAAAGAAATTTTAAAATAAAAATCCACCAATTTAGGTACTTATTTTTTGTCATTTTTGTTGTACATGTAATGTATAATTCCCCGCTAAAACAATTGAATTCCATGAACTCCTATAGTTTTCATGCTTGTCGAAACACCGGCTCCTAGAGAATGAGCTATGAGCGAGCCCTGAACACCCAAAAAAAAAAAAAGTTTAATATTATGTGAATCCAACTTATTAACGATTTGAAGCAATTAGATTATGAGTTAATGACAAAAGTTTTACCTTTCTTGAGAAAATATGCAGTGTACAGTTAATAATACAATTCTACAACCATTTGAACAAGAATCATCCAACATAAATTTGAAATAAAATTAAAAATGAATGATGATATAATTATAAGCTCAGCAATTTGAGTTCAACTGCAGTACTGCACTATGCCAAGAATTTTTACAATCCTTCTATTTGTCATCAGCTCTCTAGCCAGCTTTACTTCTTGCCATAAACTTCGCTGACTTTGGTCTTTGATACAAAAGCATGAATACTTGCCACTTGGGGCCCAATGACCAATGTTAGAGCCCCAAGCGAGCATAGGGACCTATGACGCTAAAAAAGGTAGCTGTGTTCGGCTCAAACCTAGCAATCAGAATATTAAAGAACAGGCCTAGTGCCTCCTCAACTCTGCCATACTGATTATAAGCACCAGTCATGAAGTTCCAGGCAACCATATTTCTTTGAGGCATTTTGTTGAACAGTTTCCTTGCGTATCTGCAGCTACCACGTTTGATACGTATCAATAATGGCTGTTGCAAGTATCACGTTGAAATTCAAGTCTGATTCAAAGGGATCATATCCAAGTTGGAAGACACGAATGTGAACCCATTTTCCAGTATCTATATCTCTGGTATGAGCACATGAAAAATTGGATGGTGAAGATGTAGATAACCTAATTTTATAGTTTTCTCACTTTTTTTTTACATTGTATATATATATCCCATTTTCATTGATTTAGCATTAGTGTCATGGGTAATTCCCATGCTACAATGTTTTCATTATGATAGATGCTACGTCAACCATTTTTGTCTTTCTCTTTTCAGATGAAGAGAGATGTGAACATGTTTTGAAGATTTGTCATTCCCTGACTAACTTTTGCACTAGGCACAATGCATCCTCAAACATTTCTTGGAAAAACTTTACAACTTGGGTTAGCTTTGAATTGGATAATTTCAATTTAAGGCCCAAAAAAGGTGCAGACAATCTTAAAGCCATTTCAAAATGTTGAACACAGGCCTACAGGCCCATAGAACAAACACCATTATAGAGATGCAGAGGTACTAAGAGAGTGAAATTTTTAGAAAAACAATGCTCTTTATTTAAATATTCCATGAATACACTGAGATGTTTAAAAAGAAGGTTTCAGAGAACTCGTAGATGAGAGACTTGCAGGAAACATGCAGAATAAATTGCCTATCAATCCTCGGAGCATCATATTCAAAACCAACGGCAAGCTATAGTACTCTCTCTAAATCACACTGCCAAATTTCATTATCAACAAATATGGTATCAAATCAACTCTTTTTAAAGGAACTAACAAACATGAATCCACCAAAGATAAGTAGAATTAGCCAAACAATACTGATAAAATTACCAATACAAACAAAAGACAAAATCGCAAAAGACACAGAATTAAAACCAAATCATAGCGAAAAACTACAAGAAATTTTTTTTTTTTTTAAAAAAAAAAATCACTAAACACATAAAATTAGCATGAGCTTGTAAGCTTAAAGGATTCAAAAATTATCACAAACACCATAAACCAACATTATGTAATAGCAAGTTAGTGGTAGCTAGGTACAGTACAAGGCTAACAAGCCATACTTTTACATCCTCAAAGGAAGAGGAATCATGGGTTTTTTTTTTTCCTAAAATAAGAGCTCAAGAAAGGCTCATTTAAAAATAATTTTACAATTTTGTGACCCTTTAGGGATATCTATTAATTGTTTGTAGAGATTCTCTTGCTCCTCTAAGTTACCTGCAAAGTCTTCTGAGCAAAATATAGCTATTTCATCCAAAACAGCGGCATTCTTGAGCAGAATTTTCACAGCAAAAAGCTCGTCCCTATCTCCTTCATAACCACTGACTTCATTCAACTTCAGATGGGACAAGAAACAAGGAGGTAGTGGGTCTATTATCCAATTACTGTTCTCCCATTCCAATGACAGGCTGATCCCCTAAAGTATCATTGCAAAAATAAAGTTTTAGTCACACTGATAAATCAGCAATAAGATGGAACGGATACACTTTGAGTACAAATAAAGTTCCTCAACAAATTTCATAGTCTTGAGACAAGGAGATCGAATTCTGCAATATCCTCAACAGTCCTACACAATCAAGGTCTACTGGAAAACCCTTCAAGAATACCAAATCCGTCAAGTTATTGAACATTGGCATGTGGGGTAGGTGTTCTGCTGCTTCTATCAAAATCTAAGAACAGGATAAAACAATGCAACATAATTAAAATACTTCCAAAACAAAGCAACGCACACTATAAATGACAAACACATTATAAAAGCATGTTGGGATCATGGTGGGGCATGATTAATAATTATGAGATGAGCAACTAGAAGAATAACTTAGAATTAAACAAAAATCTAATCAGTAATTTCTAATCAGTCACTAATGTAGTCTGTGTGTACTGCAGTTGTATGTAAGAATTTGTTGTCCTCATCACCTTAAGCCATGCTGTTGGGGTTGCATCTTCTTAGTGTTTAGCAAAAGTTATTTGAATGAAAGAGGCTTTAAGTCAAAATGCATTCACTAAAATGGGAGTTGAGAAAAATAAAAAATAAATAGAAGCAAAGAGTGATAAACCAGTATGAAAAAATGAAGACTCCCTTTTATATATATAGGTAGGTAAAAGTATTTTCAGATGGAGTTAGCATAGGAATCTAGAGGATTTGCTTGATTTTAAGTTTTCTGATGATGGTTCTGAACACAATAGAGAAAGAGATATGCAAAGGTTAACAATGTAAGTAAGGTACTTTTAAATGGAGTTAGCATAGGACTTTAGAAGATCTGCTTGTCTTTAAGTTTTCCGATGATGGTTTTGAACGCAATGCATAAGCATATATACCAAGTTTAGCAATATAGGTAAAATATTTTCGGATAGAATTAACATTGAAATCTAGAAGACCTGCTTGTCTTTAACTTTTTTGATGATAGTTGTGAACACACAACAAAAGCAAATATGCTAAGTTTAACAATGTAGGTCAAGTATTTTCATGTCGAGTCAACATTGAAATCTATAGGACTTGCTTTTCTTAACTTTTTTGATGGTGATTTTGAATGAAATACTTGAGTATATATGTGAAGTTTAACATTATAGGAAGAGTATCTTTGCGATTGAGTGAGACGTGTGAATCTTGGTTAACAAGAATGTAATTGCTTTACCTTTTCTTCTACCAATTCCATTGTTCCTTTTGCTTTTTTCTTTGGTCTTTCCTCCTTTTTTTTTTTTTTTTATCCGCCGGTTATATTATATAAAGATGACATTGTTGAACCTCGCAAACTCACACCCCTCAACTCTTTAGTCTTTTCCTTCGAATAACAGAAGTAAGAGATGTGTTTCTAGCTGATCTTACCTTTCGCAGCCAAAATCAAATTCTTTTGCTGTGAGTATTGATGACTACTGGTTATGTGATTTGTGTGTGATTTCTTTTTTTTTTTTTTCTCAGCAAAATGGTAAGAAGCTTAATTTGTATGCTGAAAACATGTCTTAGAAAGTCCAGTTCATAAATATTTGCGATGCATTTGTAAGCTTCTTTCCCTCAATATTTCTGTCCACATTGGATCGTTCACCAAACTGGGAGATTGCTTGGGTCCCTTTTTATTTAGAAGATAATTGTGCCGTTTTGGTGTAGGGCAGATGGAGGTTCAGCATTTCTTCCACGACCATCCGTTGACCTTGACTCCGTACCGGACATATGATCGCATAAATCCTAGATGTTGTGGGTGTGGCGAAGTAATATTGGGCATTAGTTACAGATGCAGAAGGTGCAGGTTCTTCCTCCACAAAACATGTGGCCAACAACCCCGCGAGTTGCAGCACCCATTGCACCCTCAACATCCTCTTCTTCTTCTCAGAGAATGCCCAAATCATGACCGATGTTATTTCTGCAATGAATTTATACTCAGTGGCTTCGCTTACAGTTGTTCTCACTGTAAGTTTAACCTTCATCTTATATGCGCTTCTTATCCATTCACCGTAAAAGCTGAATTTCACGACCACCCATTGAACCTCCTGCGAAAATCCCTTTCCTTCACCTGCGATGCATGTGGGGTAAAAGATAAAGACGTGTCTTACTTATGTCTCACATGCCCACTCATGGTCCACTTAAAATGTGCTACCTTACCATTGACCGTCAAACATACAGGTCACCATCACGCTCTCAACCTCACCGACTCTTCTCATCAGCTAGATCATCGAATTTGTCATCTATGTGTTACGAAGGTGGAGACTGACAGAGTTTATTATTGCTCAAAATGCAATTTCGTTGCCCACCTTGATTGTGCTACCCGCGAGGGATACACTGAGGAAATAAAAAATGAAGATCCGGAACTTGATGAATCCATTGACTCATTAGCTTATGTTGTTAGCAAGATCAAGATAGGAGGGAATAATATTGAAATAGCCGAAGAAATCAAACATTTAAGTCATGTTCATGACTTAAAGCTTACTGAAGATCAACTGCTGAACAACGAAAAATGTGACGGGTGTATGCATCCTATATTCCCTGATTCGTCGTTTTACAGTTGTGCTCAATGCAGATTTTTTCTTCATAAAACTTGTGTTGAGTTACCCAGAAAAAAGCAACACCCACTTCACCCCCACCTCCTCACCCTCCTCACAAAGGCACCTTATGTTCTTAGCGGCTTCATTTGTAATGTTTGTGGTCGTACATGTGATGGCTTCACCTACCATTGTGAGAAATGCGAATTTGATGCAGATGTCCAATGTAGTTTGATCTCAGACATCTTTGCCCATGACAGTCACAAGCACACGATTTATCTGTCAAGGGCACCCTATATGGAGAAGTGTACTTGTTGTGATTATGAAGGAAAAGTATTTAGGTGTGCTGATTGTGAATTCAATTTGGATCTCAGATGCGCTACACTGCCGCTTACCATGAGGTACCGACACTTTGAAGAGCCGTTCAAACTGTGTTATAAAGATGAAGGTGATTCTAATTATGAATATTATTGTGATGTTTGTGAAGAAAAACGAAATCCAAAGCATTTGTTTTATTACTGTGCGGCTCTCTGTTTTTCTGCTCATCCCAAATGCGTTCTTGGAGAATCCCCTTAAGATAAATAATTAACATCTACCATCAGCTTGTGATAGCGCCGAGATTGTTAATTACGTGAGCAAGTTTAAGGTTTCTCATCATCTTGTTGTGAATTAGACGCTGATTGTTGATTGTGAACATGTTCAACATTTCGAAGATGTTTCCTGGTAGCTACGGCCAGCTCATTTCAACCATCATACTAGGGTGATTCTTGCATTAGCTCGATCTTTGAGTGCACCCAGCGAGTGTAATTTGAATATCCAGATGTCTTGTTTGTAGAAATTAAGGACAATCGTCATATTATGTATTTATGTTTTGTTAATCCGCTTGCGCCGTGTGGCTGTGTATATGTATGTTCTTGTGCTCATTTAAAGATTTTCTATAATTAGTCTATAAAATTGTCACTTGTTTTTTTTATTTTTATATATTCAGTTTATAAAAATTGTCATGTATCACTTAAGTACGTATGCTTTTTTTAAGGTTTTTTATTAAAAAAATATGTGATTTTCATATATTAAAGGACATGTGACAATTTTATAGACTAAATTATAGAAATTACTTGGCTAAGCTGAAGAATTCCTTGAACCCAATTTGAAAGGAAAATATGTCCAATAAATATAAGTATATATTTGACTTCTTTAGTGACTTTTTACCGAGGGTATACGTAGCAAGGGTTTGGAATTCATTTTGATAATCAGTGCCGCGTTTGATGGATGACATAACTAAATTTTCCTTGCTACAAAATTGGTAGTGGAAAAAATTTATATTTGCGGTGAAAAATTTATAATGATTATGTGATGCAAGCACTAGTTTATTGGGACAAACGAATACCTTCATAAACCTGCTTTGGATACTAATTAATTTGTTTCTATGAGATCCTCACTTTTGGTTTCCAAAAGTGAGCAAAACACATAAGTCACCAACTCTATTTTGAAAAGGTGGACGGACACAACCTACACCGTACGTTTTGGTTTTTGATTTAAAGTAGGATTTAAAAATAGTGATTTTAAAATGCGTGGTTTGGAAAATTGATTTTAAGCACCCAGTTAAAAATACAGTTCAGTTTTTAAAATTGTGCGTTATAAAAAAAATCTATTTACCTCCGATTTGAACAAGCATATTTATTACGTTTTCAAATCACAATTTTTTTAAAACGCAATATCAAATAATCTATTTTTTGTAATTGAGTTTAAAATCATACTTTTATCTGTCATATCGTAATACCAAACGCTTCTTAGAGTGCTTTTGGGATTGTGATTTCGTAAAAATAATTTGTGTTTTTAAAATATATCGCAAACGTAAGGTGTTTGACATTACGATTTAAAAAGTACTTAATTTAAAATAGAAAAAAAAAAATCTGCGATTTTTATAAGCAGGTTAGGGGTGCTTATTTAAAAAAGCGTAAATTTAAACCAAAATCACGATTTCGCATAACAAATATTTGATAAAAAAATATATATATATTTTTTAACATGTTTTATCAAACGCCTTTGTAATTTTAAAGAGTTGTAATTTCAAAAATGTAACTTTTAAAAACACAATTTTTAAAATCATTCACGATTTCGCATAACAAATATTTGATAAAAAAATATATATATATTTTTTAACATGTTTTATCAAACGCCTTTGTAATTTTAAAGAGTTGTAATTTCAAAAATGTAACTTTTAAAAACACAATTTTTAAAATCACACTTATTAAAATCGCAATCCCATACATAACATTGCAATTTTGTTGCTCAGCTTATTTGTGCCACAAACGAAGAAGTTTTTTTGCGGATAAGGAGCCTATTGAGTCACCGTACACCTGTACCTGAAAATTCGTTATGTCGTCAATAAATAAGATCAAGTTAGAAGAAGTAAGAAGAAGATAAGACTGAAAAAGCCGTACAAATAAAACATTTTAGCCATGCGAGGATTTCTCATAAGAGAACCTTTATTCTTTGACAATAATTTGAGGCATGTCAGGTAGGGGTGAAAGTGCAAGTGGTTAATAATTGTTTGCTAACTGCTATAATTATATTAATTGCTAATCGTTTTTGGAGGCGATTGATAAAAAACGTTAACCACCTACGTGGTTGCTGTTAGCGATTAGTGGTGTTTTTAAAACTACTAACCGCTTTTTTAAAAATATAATATATATTATTATTATTCGATATATTTAACATATATTAAAAATACAAAAGTCATTTAAAAAAAAAAAGACACTGACTATAAAAGTTAATTGTATATAATTTATTGTTAAAAAAAAAAAAAAAAAGGGGGAGAACACAAAATAGGGAAAATCAAGAATGATCTTTAATTTGTTTGTATGTGAATTAAGAAAAAAGAAAAATGCTTGAAAGTAAAAATGATTTACGAATCCCATGCAATTAAGAAAAAAGAAAAGAAAAGAAAAAAACAAATCCCCCATTGCTAACTTGAAATATGACTGAGAAACTTTAAAAGGTGGAAAGAAAAAGAACAAAACACTGATGGAATAAATCCTTGCAGTTTTCCTGCAAGAAGAACAAAGTTTGGACATTTTCTCTTTATTTTCCCATATTTTGCTACTGATGATAAATAAAATCCACTTGCTTAGCAAAGCAGGAATTTAATTTCAAAAGACAAATGTATCTAGTGTGCTAAGAAACCAAGTGCACACCAAATCCCCCTTTTAATTAGCAAAAAAAAAAAAAGTGCACACTAGCCCCCCAACCCTAAGTCCAACAACTTGTCACACTGCTAAGAAACCAAAGTTTTTCAACATTCCTTATCTATAAAAGGGATGCTTTAGCATTTCTTTGTGAATCATGATGTGGAATGCTTAGTAGGCTCAAGCCTCAAGGCTTAAGCCTCAAGCCATAAATCGGTTGGGTTTAAGCCCATAGATAAGCTGGCTTTTTAAGCCGTTTTATTTTATTTAACATCTAATTTTTTAAAAAAATTATATGAGCTGGGTATCAAGTTGAGCTTGTTTGGCTTGTTTAATTGGCGAGCCGAGCTTGAGTACTCGGCTTGTTGGCCTGTGAGTTTGAGTTTGCACAAGGAATTTTTCTTGGTGAGTCGAGCCAAGCTTAAATATTTTTTTTTAAAAAAAATTTCATTAAAAAACAATTAACTGCTAACTGTTTAAATAACCACTAACCGGCGGTTAGCGGAGGCGGTTAGTGAAATTCAATAACCGCCTAGGCGGTTACGGTTAGCGGTTTTAGCCAATAACCATTAACCATAACCGCTTTTTTCACCCCTAATGCAAGGATTTCTCATCGTCATATTGTGAATCAAATCCAGATTGTTTAGAATTAGTCTCTGAAAAAAGAGCATGTTGTAACATTTCAATCATCATATATATTACAGTTTTGGGCCAATTGTTGCTGAAACTGTTTCAAGTGAACAAGTCCAGCTCCAAGAAAGAAGATGATTTCTTGCTTGAATCAGGAACACTCTCACGTACCTGTTTCATGCTCATGAAACTTGTTAATCAAGATAATGCTTTCTGAAGGATCTAGCAGCAGGAACAAGAAAAACATCTGACTGAGCTCACAAAAGTTTATTAGTTTTAATGCCTTTTCATTTATCTTATTGTTCCCAGCTTTGGGTAATAATGGCAGAAAATTTAATCTGTCAGGATGAGCACAGATCCGGATGGGTGTATTTTGTCTCTCTCTTCAATTTATATAGGGAAAATACGTGTTGGATCTTATCTATTAAGGGATAGTTTAAATATGCACATGAATGAGAGTGTTAGAATATAGAATATTGAGAACTTGCTTGTCTTAACTTTTTTTTATGCTCATCCCGATTGTATTCTTGGAAATTCTCCATATATGAAACGATGGGCATCTACCACCTCCTTGTAACAGCCCTGAGATCGTAATTAACGTAAGCAAGTTTAAGGTTTTTCATCGTCATGTTGTGAATCAAATCACGATTGTTCATTATGTTCTAAAAGACAGCTTGTTCGACATTTCAATAATCATGTTCATTATGTATTTATATTATGTTGGTCCGCTTGCGCCACGATTGTTCATTATGTTCTAAAAGACAGCTTGTTCGACATTTCAATAATCATGTTCATTATGTATTTATATTATGTTGGTCCGCTTGCGCCTTGTGGTTGTGTATGTTTTTTTTTTTTTTTTTTTTTTGCACCAGTTTGTGTATGTTGTTACGCTAGTTTAAAGAGGAGACAAAAAAAAAAAAAAAAAAAATGATTTTGTTTCAAATAATCTATAAAATTACCATGTATTTTTTATTAGATAAGAAGTACGTATTTTTTTAATAGAATTAGTTTATAAAATTGTTATGTATATCACTTGAGCAAGTAAGAAGTATATATATATTGTTTCTTTTATTAAAAATTATGAGCTTAATTCTTTCGTGTTAAAGGATACCTGATAATTTTATAGATCAGGTGGAAAAAAAAAATTCATCCGAAAAATTTGTCCAATAAATATAAGGATAACATTCAAAGATTTGATGTCCGGAATCCACGGAAATAATGCTGGTATATTAATTATTGCACAGGCTCCCGGCCTCCTCAGCCCAACAAATTGATACTTTTGAAACTATAAGACTTTTTTTTTTTTTTTTTAATTGAAACTATAAGACCTTGAATAAAGGAAGAGCTTGATAACTATACAGATAATGCTTTTTTGTGGCTTTTTTCTAAGACAGCCTAATATTCGTGTTCTTTAAAGAAATTTTAAAATAAAAATCCACCAATTTAGGTACTTATTTTTTGTCATTTTTGTACATGTAATGTATAATTCCCTGCTAAAACTATTGAATTCCATGAACTCCTATAGTTTTCATGCTTGTCGAAACACCGACTCCTAGAGAATGAACCATGAGCCCTGAACACCCCCAAAAAAAAAAAAAATAGAAAGAAAGAAAGAAAGCTTAATATTATGTGAATCCAACTTATTAACGATTTGAAGCAATTAGATTATGAGTTAATGACAAAAACTTCACCTTTCTTGAGAAAATATGCAGTGTACAGTTAATAATACAATTCTACAACCATTTGAACAAGAATCATCCAACATAAATTTGAAAGAAAATTAAAAATGAATGATGATATAATTATAAGCTCAGCAATTTCAGTTCAACTGCACTATGCCTAGAGTTTTTACAATCCTTCTATTTGTCATCAGCTCTCTAGCCAGCTTTACTTCTTGCCATTCACCGGCCCTTGCACATATGTTAAATTTTAAAAGTAGGACATAAACTTTCGCTGACTTTGGTCTTTGATACAAAAGCATGAATACTTGGGCCATTGACCAATGTTAGAGCCCCAAGCAAGCATAGGGACCTATGACGCTTAAAAAGGTAGCTGTGTTCGGCTCAAACCTAGCAATCAGAACATTAAAGAACAGGCCTAGTGCCTCCTCAACTCTGCCATACTGATTATAAGCACCAATCATGAGTTCCAGGCAACCATATTTCTTTGAGGCATTTTGTTGAACAGTTTCCTTGAGTATCTGAAGCTACCACGTTCAATAGAATCGATACGTATCAATAATGGCTGTTGCAAGTATCACGTTGAAATTCAAGTCTGATTCAAAGGGATCATATCCAAGTTGGAAGACACGAATGTGAACCCATTTTCCAGTATCTATATCTCCGGTATGAGCACATGAAAAATTGGATGGTGAAGATGTAGATAACCTAATTTTATAGTCTTCTCACTTTTTTGTTACATTATATATATATATATATCCCATTTTCATTGATTTAGCATTAGTGTCATGGGTAATTCCCATGCTACAATGTTTTCATTATGATAGATGCTATGTCAACCATTTTTGCCTTTCTCTTTCCAGATGAAGAGAGATGTGAACATGCTTGGAAGATTTGTCATTCCCTGACTAACTTTTGCACTAGGCACAATGCATCCTCAAACATTTCTTGGAAAAACTTTACAACTTGGGTTAGCTTTGAATTGGATAATTTCAATTTAAGGCCCGAAAAAGGTGCAGACAATCTTAAAGCCATTTCAAAATGTTGAACACAGGCCTACAGGCCCATAGAACAAACACCATTAAAGAGATGCAGATCTACTAAGAGAGTGAAATTTTTAGAAAAACAATGCTCTTTATTTAAATATTCCAGGAATACACTGAGATGTTTAAAAAGAAGGTTTCAGAGAACTCGTAGATGAGACTTGCAGGAAACATGCAGTTTAAATTGCCTATCAATCATCGGAGCATCATATTCAAAACCAACGGCAAGCTATAGTACTCTCTCTAAATCACCCTGCCAAATTTCATTATCAACAAATATGGTATCAAATCAACTCTTTTTAAAGGAACTAACAGACATGAATCCACCAAAGATAAGTAGAATTAGCCAAACAATACTGATAAAATTACCAATACACACGAAAGACAAAATCGCAAAAGACACAGAATTAAAACCAAATCATAGCCAAAAAAAAAAAAAAAAAAAAAAAAATTCACTAAACACATAAAATTAGCATAAGCTTGTAAGCTTAAAGGATTCAAAAATTATCACAAAAACACCATAAACCAACATTATGTAACAGCAAGTTAGTAGTTACCTAGGTACAGTACAAGGCTAACAAGCCATACTTTTACATCCTCAAAGGAAGAGGAATCATGGGTTTTTTTTTCTTCCTAAAATAAGAGCTCAAGAAAGGCTCATTTAAAAATAATTTTACAATTTTGTGGCCCTTTAGGGATATCTATTAATTGTTTGTAGAGATTCTCTTGCTTCTCTAAGTTACCTGCAAAGTCTTCTGAGCAAAATATAGCTATTTCATCCAAAACAGCGGCATTCTTGAGCAAAACTTTCACAGCAAAAAGCTCGTCTCTATCTCCTTCATAACCACTGACTTCAATCAACTTCAGATGGGACAAGAAACAAGGAGGTAGTGGGTCTATTATCCAATCACTGTTCTCCCATTCCAATGACAGGCTGATCCCCTAAAGTATCATTGCAAAAATAAAGTTTTAGTCACACTGATAAATCAGCGATAAGATGGAACGGATACACTTTGAGTACAAATAAAGTTACCTCAACAAATTTCATAGTCTTGAGACAAGGAGAATTCTGCAATATCCTCAACAATCCTACACAATCAAGATCTACTGGAAAACCCTTCAAGAATACCAAATCCGTCAAGTTATTGAACATTGGCATATGGGGTAGGTGCTCTGCTGCTTCAATCAAAATCTAAGAACAGGATAAAGCAATGCAACATAATTAAAATACTTCCAAAACAAAGCAACTATAAATGACAAACACATTATAAAAGCATGTTGGGATCATGGTGGGGCATGATTAATAATTATGAGATGAGCAACTAGAAGAATAACTTAGAATTAAACAAAAATCTAATCAGTAATTTCTAATCAGTCACTAATGTAGGTACAATCATATGGATTTAGTAGCCAGAGATTGGAAGGAATCGGGGTTAACATTAGGTTCAAGTCTTACCCCGCAAAGGAATAATTTCGTGTTTAATATCTATAACACATAGCCTAAGAGTAGAACATAAACAACATACGGAAACTTTCATCGTTCAAATAGAAAACCACCAGAACAGCACTTATCCAATGGTTTTCCAAATGCTATACATATACAAATCCCATTTGGTCGCATTACTTTCTTAAAAAAAATGAATTAATATTGAATATTATATATTCTCCTTCAATACCTTTATTGAGTTAAGGATTGCACGATTATATATCAATTTCAACCACTTAATTGATTTGTGAGCAGCGTAAAAAATTATAAAAACAGAGTTCTCATCACCTAAGTAATTAACTAGACAATCGAATGGTAAATCACCAAACTACAACCTTCTTCGAAATTTTACATAAGCGAAAACCCATAATATAAGTGTACTTAGAAGTTGCATTAAATTACAGGATCTTCTATGGGAGTGACGCTTGTTACAAGGGAGTGAAACACCTGAGGAAATATCTCAAGTGAGATCATGATACAGATGTTGGGAGACCACCTTAACCTAAAAGTTTAAACTCACAAACTTGAGAAGAGTAATTGATAAAGATATGATAATGTAATGTCAATTACTTACTTTTATTGGCACCACTCAATGTAGGATTCCACCACACGTGGATACTGTAACAATCTTTCTCTCAAAAGTGAACCTCTACCCCAATGACTATGTCCTCCTTGAGTGGAAGCCTTTTCCAAACCTTTTACTAAGAACCAAACGGCTAGATTAGCCCATATAGACAGTGGTTTCAAGCAAAAGTTAAAAAGTAATGAATATAATGAAATGATTGTAAATTGTTGATCAAATAATTTCACTCTTTCTGTGTCATGGCATTTCCTCATCCACAAGAATGCTTAGTCTAACATTTGTCAAAACTCAAATAGCATGAAAACGTAATATGGTAACTTTCGTTTTTATGGCATTAGCTTTATCATACCACATTAATTTATGCAAGCAGTTCAAGGAAGGCTTAATTTTGCCACCATTATGTTGATATGTAAAATTTGAATTTTCAAGGAGAGAAACGGCCATACCTCAACCACCTCACTGGAAAGTCTTAGTAATTTTACGTTGGAGAGCCCTATAAGAAGTTTATACATGCGGTGAGCAATTGGAGCTGATGTATTACCAGGGAAAGCATTAATCTCTCCCTTCTCCAGTGAGAATGACTTGTTTAATCAATAGTCGTTGAACAGTACACCAGTGTAATAAATTTTTTTGAGTCGGACAGCAAAAATCATAATCTGGCAACCATCCCCATAACTCGAATTTGGCCTCTCAGATTCCATTATGCTCAGAGAAAGAAGCTTGGGAGCAGAAAGACGCACAACCTTGAGAACCCCCCAGCTGCAATCGTATAAAGACAACTTCTCAAGGACTGGCATACCAGAGAAAAACTGCTGGGATAAGTACTCATTCGAAAATGAAATTCAAAAGCATGCACTTCATACCACTGGCGGGAACTAAACGACGGCGTTTCTATTTCTCGTGGGTGGATTGGTGTTCCGGTTGGAGGGAAGCAAAAAGTAACCACGGAGACGGAGGGAGGGACAAGATTTGGGGATGGAATGTGTTTGATAGGATTCCGGATTCCCTCCCAAAGCTGAGCATTTGTTGTTGGTGATGGGACAAAGCTGGGCATCTGCAGTAAAACGTCAGGGTTTTGTAGAAATGAACATCTGATAGTTGGCGGTACAGAAGATGTATTACGTAAGCTTTGAAAGAACTTGATATAATCGGATCCGGATCCGGATCCTACCATGTATTAAACCATTTCAATTCGGAGTAGGGTGGAATCGGTCGATGATTAGTGTTGGCGCGTCAATTTGATATTGATTAGCTCAAATTCAACATATGTAATTAAATGCATTAAATTTTTCAATTGTGATATTATGGGTCTGTTTGTGATTTTAAAAACATGATTTTTTAAAAATATAATTAAATGTTTTGCAAAATTGTAGTAATTTTTTATGTTTTCAAATAACAATTTTTTAAAAAACACAATCTCAAACACTCATTTTATTTGATTTGGTGTAAAATCATACTTTTTTGTCTACGAAATGTCAAAAACGCACTCTACATATTTAAATTAGCCGGTGACACGACATGACTTGCTAAACCGTTTAATAAATAGACCGTCTTAGGTTGACCCGACCCAACTTGCATAACCCATTCAATAAATAAATTGTGTTGAGTTGACCTAGACAAGGTCTATTTCATCCATTTCATGTATAAGAATCTAAATGTAAAATATATATATATATATATATGTGTGTGTGTGTGTGTGAATTTCTAAATTTTAAAAATAAATTCATATGAATTTTAGCTTTTTTAGGATTTTGGTTTTTATTGTAAAAATAATAGTTTAATTTATACAAATTATACAGGTCACCATTGAGTCAAAGGAATTAACTTGTGATTCATCCGTTTATTAAACGAGTTAATTCAGCTCGAATTAAACATAATTCAATTATACAAAATCATAATTTTTTAATTTTGTGTTGATTTCATATCGAGTTTATAAGTCATATAAAAAATTATCAACTCTATGACAACAATTCAAAACTAGTTTAAGTAAGTGAATTTTATATTAATTTTTTCATATTTGTTATATATATATATATATATTTTTTCTAATATTTTCATTCCTGATTTTTTTTTTTTTTAATTTTGTTTTTGTTTTTGTTTTTTTTGTTTTTTTCCTAAAACTTGAGCACCTGTTGCACGTCTTTACACCCCAGGAGCACCGAGCTACAGTGGCACCAAATCACTTCTACCCCCAACTCCATCCATAGCAAGACCTTGAGAAAAAGCAAAACCCTCTTGAATTTCTTACAAAACCCCCCAAAAAGCTCGACGCTGCAACAAGCAAACTCTGTTCCGTCCATCTCCAATGGCTTCCCCTCTCAGGTAAGTACATATATACATGAACAAATGTATAATTTTGTACACGCGTGCAAAAATGCAGATATTTACACTGACATACATAGACATGGATAAATGCATATGCTTTTGAATGCCCAG
>NC_081542.1:5669632-5749359 GCF_901000735.1 Corylus avellana | reverse complement strand
AATAGTAGCAGTAAATTTCATCTGTCAGGATTATATATAGCTCCTGCCATAGCCTCTGCTTCAGTTTATATAGGAAAAATGAAATTGTGTCATCGGCTACTCTTGACATCTGTATTCAAATTCAGTGTTACATAATTTTGAATGCACTATGAAAACATTTATGCAACACGTGGAATATTTAATTGGATTGAGATGATAAATTGATGGAGCCAGAGTTTGAACTCAGTACCTTTTAACTCTAATACGATGTTAAATCATTACTTATTCCAAAAGGTCAAACTAATAAAAAAATATGAATTTAATCATTTAATTTATATTTTTACAAAACGTACAAATCTTGCTTAACAAGAATCTTATTGCTTTTCTTTTCTTTTTTGTCATTTCGAATGTTCCTTGCTTTTTTTCTTAATTTATTCTTTCCTTGCTTATTTGTTTTCTTCTGTTGACCATATTATATAAAGACCACATTGTTGATCCTCGCAAACTCACACTCCTCAACTCGTAGTCTTTCCCTTTGAATAACAGAAGTAAGAGATGTGTACATGTTTCTAGCCGATCTTACCTTTCGAAGCCAACCATCAGATTCTTAATTTGCTGTGAGTATATAGATCACTGGTTATGTGATTTGTTTGTGGTTTCTTTTTCGTTGCCTTTTCTTTCAGCAAAATTGTAAGAAGCTTTGTATGCTGAAAAAATGTGTATTAGAAGGTCCAGTTCATAAGCATTGTTTTTTTGCTTAAAATTGTGATGCATTTGTGTGCTTCTTTCCCTCATTTCTCGTCCACATTGGATCGTTCACTAAACTCGAAGATTGCTAATTGGCTCTTTTTTTTCTTTTTTTTTTTGTTAAGTGTAGGTACTTAATTGTGCCCTTTTTTATTTTGAAGATAATCGTCCCTTGAGACCGATCAGTCCCTAGCTCTCATTACTACACCAAATCGAGTAGCCACCATCTCCGGCCACCCACTCGGACGAGCCCATCAGAATTTGGGAAAGTTTCGGCGACCAGAGCAGTTGAAAGTGTGGTAAAAACTTTAAACTTCCCTTCATGACTTTCTTTATTTCCTAATCTTGAAATTTGAAAATTTAAGGCAGGCTCCTCTTGTTTCAAGCTTTTTAATTATAACCTTTAGATTCTTAAAGTTCAGCTTCTCCAAATTTGTCTTTAATTCAATATGATAAAAGTGATCGGAAGATTAAGTCTCTCTGCCTTTGCTGCCATTGCGGTGTGTGTGCCTAAGAGAGAGAGTGAGAGATGGAGTTTGAAAATATCAGCCACGAGAATACTTGCCATCGATCCTTCTTCTTCTTTTTTAACATAACAATCAAATCAAATATTACTTGCTTTTGCTTTCAAGAGCGTAAAAAACACTGGTGTGAGCATTGATGACTGATTATGTGATTTAAGTGTGATTTATTTGTTCTTTTTTCTTTTCCTTTCCTTTTCTTTCTGCGAAATGCATGTAAGAAGCTTTGCATGCTGAAATGGTCCAGTTCATAAACATGTGTTTTAGCTGTTCTTTTTAACTTAAATTGCGATGCATTTGTAAGCTTCTTTTCCTCATTGGATCGTTCACTAAACTGGGAGATTGCTTAATTGGGTCCCTTTTTATTTATTTTCTTTTTTGTTTAGTAGTTGGGCCCTTTTTAGTTTGAAGATAATCAGTCCCGTTTTGGTGTAGGGCATAGTTGAAGAGAGAGACAAAGGACTAGGAACGTACAACAATTAATACACCCATCCGGTGTCAAGTTTAGGAGTGCATCATCTAAAAATTTCATTTTATTACAAATTAAGGATGCTCTGTCACACCTATATATAAAACATGTCCTGTGATATTGCTAATTAAAAAGTTGTCTCGTAGGAAAATTACACGGAGAGAGAAAGACAGATGGAACTTCAGCATTTCTTCCACCCCCATCCGTTGGCCTCGGCTTATTACAGTACGGTAACTCCTTTTAGAAGATCTTGTGATGGGTGCGCGGATGAAATATTGGGTTTTAGTTACAGGTGCCAAATATGCTACTTCAACCTTCACAAATCATGTGGGGAACAACCCCACGAATTGCAGCACCCATTGCACCCGCAACATCCTCTTATTCTCCTAGAAGAAAGCCCAGATTATGAGCTATGTTATTTCTGCAATAAATATATAGACCGCTTCAGGGGCTTCGCTTACAATTGTTCTCACTGTAATTTTAACCTTCATCTTAAATGCGCTTCTATACCCTTTACCCTAAAACCTGAATTTCACGACCATCCATTGAGGCTCCTGCGGAAATCAGTCTCCTTCACTTGCGATGCATGTGGGATAAAAGATGAAGACATGTACTCTTACGTATGTACCACTCACACATGCTCATTCATGGTCCACCGAAAATGTGCTGCCTTACCATTGACTCTCAAACATACAAGTCACCACCACAATCTCGACCTCACCCACTCTTCTCAGCTAAATCAATCCCACCGCCAAATTTGTCGTCTCTGCGTTAAGAAGGTGGACACTGACAGAGCTTATTATTGCTCAAAATGCAATTTTGTTGCTCACCTTGTTTGTGCTGCACGCGAGGGAGAAACCGAGGAAATAAAGAAGCCTCTTGAGTCGACAGGTATCCTTAAAAAAGAAGATTCAGAACTGGATGAATCCATTGACTCATTACCTTATGCTGTGAAGAAGATGAAGATAGGAGAGGATAAAATTGAAATACCCGAAGAAATCAATCATTTTAGTCATCAACATGACTTAAAGCTTACAGAGGAGCTTCTGAACAACGAACAATGTGGTGGGTGTATGCTTCCTATATCTACATCCCCATCCCCACAATTTTACAGTTGTGCTCAATGCAAATTTTTTCTTCATAAATCTTGTGTTGAATTACCCATAAAAAAGCTACACCCAGTACTTCACCCCCACCTCCTCACCCTCTTCACAAAGACACCTTATCCTAATAGCGGATTCAGTTGTGATGTTTGTGGTAGGTCATGTAATGGCTTCGCCTACCATTGTAAGGAATGCGGGTTTGATGTAGATGTCCAATGTAGTTTGATCTCAGACATCCTTAAACATGAGGGTCACGAGCACCCGCTTATTCTATCAAGAGCACCCAGTAGTGAGAATTGTAGTTGTTGTGATAATAGTGGAAGAGTATTCAAGTGTATTGATTGCGAATTCACTTTGGATGTCAAATGCGCTACACTGCCACATACCATGAGGTACCGACACTTTGAACAACCCTTCAAATTGTGTTATAAGGCTGAAGATGATTATGAGGACGATGAATATTATTGTGACATTTGTGAAAAAAAACGAAATCCAAAGCATTGGTTTTATTACTGTGTAGATATGAGTTTCCCTGCTCATCCCAATTGCATTCTTGAAAAATCTCGGTATAAGAAATGATTGGCATCTACCACCTTCTTGTGACAGCCTTGAGATCGTTAATTACTGAGCAAGTTTAAGGTTTCTCATCATCATGATGTAAATCAAATCCCGATTGTTCATTATGTTATAAAAGACAAGCATGTTTGACATTTCAATGATCATGTTCTTTATGTATTTATGTTGTGTTGGTCCGCTTGCTCCTTGTGGCCGTGTATGTTGTTGTGCTAGTTTGAAGAGAACAAAATTACATTTTTTTTTTTTCAATTAATCTATAAAATTGTCATGTGTTTTTGAGTACGTAAGAAGTACATACTTTTTTAATAAAATTATTCTATAAAATTGTTATGTATCACTTGAGCACGTAAGAAATACATTTCTTTTTTAATAGCTTTTTATTAAAAAGCATGAGCTTTTATAATGTTAAGGAATACATTATAATTTTATAGATTAGGTCAACTTGTACTTATTAAACAAATTAATTTGGATCAACCCAAATTAACCCAAACTCAATTATATAACATTTTAACTCGCTAATTTTGTGTTGATTAAGTTTGTAACAAGTTTGTGAATTGTGTCAAAAATTGCTATCGGCTAGTTCTATGGTTTCATAGTCATAATATTATACTTAATCCTTACAGCATGTAAAGTATGGAAGCTATCGTAGTATTAATTTGTTAAATGAAATTGGCACTTTTGTTTTAGTAATGCCAATAATATTTTATCAAAATGATGAATATGGCAAAACAATTAATGTCTACCCGTACGTTAAATATACTTGGACATCATTTGCACTAAGGAAAAGCATATCACGGCAATAATGAAATTTACAATTTTTTATAGACTTAAACTTTTAGTATAACGGATGATTTAAAAACTTTAATAAAGAAATGAAAAAATTATTAGATCAGTTACAAGAGTGCTGAAAGTTGGATGCGATTTTGCACAAGATTTATTTGAAGCGAAGATAATGATTTTGTTATTCAAATGAAACCAGCAACCATATTGCATGCATATCATGTTTAGGAACTAGTTTTTGGTATGGCATATTTTCAGCGTTTGGTGTTTTTTTAAATTTAAGGGTGCCACATGGTTAAAATGCTTAATGTGATTAAAGAATTTTTTGGTGTGTTAGAGAGGAATCAGCCAGGGGGTAACGAGTAGTTAAATAATGGTACAATTTTGTTTCTTACAAGTTGGTAATTCCAACTTTGAGTGTGGCAAGTAGATGTGTTAATATAAGAGCATGCTTTGTCTAAATGCTACGAAGACTTTTGGGGTAAACTCAATAACAAAACTGTGTAGACTAAGGCCCAAAGCGAACAATATACTACCACTTGGAGCAGGTTATAATATATGATATAGAACCAGAGCCTAGCCTGAGATGGGGGTGTGCACAAGCCCATAAGAGTCATCAGCGAGGACGCTGAGTCCCAAGAGAGATAATATTGTGGCATTTTACATTGGTTGGGTGTGGGAAATAAGATGTCTTTATAAATAGTATGAGGCATTTTGGGTTAAACCCAATAACAAAATGGGGGTGTGCACAAGCTCATGAGGGTCGCCAAAAATGACGTTGAGTCCCAAGAGGGGATGATTGTAGCATCTCACATTATCTAAGAGTGAGAAAGATGATGTGCTTATATATGATCAACATGTTCTCTCTAAATAGTATGTGACCTTTTGGATTTAACCCAATAACAAAATTGTGTCTGCTAAGAACTAAAGCGAATAATATCATACCACTTAAAGCAGACCGTTAGATTGAGAGTCGATGAAATGATAATCAATCACAAAATTTTGTCCATCCCCTACCCCCGGCTTCAGAATTTGTGCAAAAATCAATAAGCCTGCTAAGAGGGAATACATATTTTGCAACACTAGTTGAGAGGGAGGTAAAAACTTCAAACTCCCCTTCATTACTTTCTTTCCTTCCTAATCTTGAAAATATAATGCTCCTCTTGTTTCAATATGTAACACTTCTTTGTATTTGTTTATATTTTCTGATGATTTATGACAGTAACGGTGAAAATGGAAATCTGGGTTGTAGAAATGGATTGACGAATGAGAAATTGATTGAATGATATATGGAATTGGATCAGTTGAGAGTAAAAATGGGCCGAGGTAGCCCAACCTCCGAATACAAAAAGAATGACTAAATCTGATCAATTTTCTGGATTCTTTTTACAATCATACTCATGGGCCTTTTGTAGACTCAAGTCACTAGCTTCCTTAATTTAATAGCTCAGTTTACCATGAAAATGGGCTTAACAATTCTTACAACTGAAATGAACTTACCTATATAACTCTCAATTAACCTAATAATAAAAAATGGATCTTAATTATCAGCCACAAGCATCTCATTCAATTCTTGCTCATCCTAATTCTAAAAGATGTTTCAGGAGGAGCACTCTCGTGTACGTGTTACATGCCTATGAAACTTGTTAATCAAGATAATGCTTTCTAATTCTGAAGGAGCAGCAGGAAAAAGAAAAGCATCTGAGCTCACAAAAGTTTATTCGTTTCAATGCCTTTTCTTTTTCTCTTATTGTTCCTCTTTTATGGAATGTAACTTTTGCCATTAGCTACTCTTAGCATCTACACTTTGTCCTTCCCGAGAAATAGAATGGAATACAATTCAAATTTGATGTTACCTTACGTATTAGTTCATGGGCAATGTGAATAGATATTCCAAGAGTTATTAAGCCTATTCATTTCACTTTCTTTCATTTCATTCTTAATAAAAGTTATTCATTTTTTCTAATGAAATAGGTATTCCGCATACCAAATTTAACCTTAGTAGTTAGGTAACATAGTTTAAATGAAAGAGGCATTAAGGCAAAATGCATTCACTAAATATGGGAGTTGGAGAAAAAAAAGAACTAAATGGAAGAGAAGAGTGATAAATCAGTACATGGATATGTTCCTTATGATTCATAAATGGATATGTTCTACATGAAGATCGAATGAGTTTTACCGAAGTGTCAAGAGCTCATCATGTTGTTTACTCTGTTTCTCTTTTACCAAAAATTGATTACTTCTAATGGTTAGACAAGTCTCGTAGATGAATGAGGAGGATAAAGTTGGTAAAGATGTAAACAACCAAGGTAGAAATGTTAAAGATAGTGAACATTGGAATCTAGAGGACCAGCATGCTTTAACTTTTCTATGATGGTTTTGAACACTATACAAAGTTTTATAATGTAGGTAAAGTATTTTTGAATGGAGTCTCAATTGGAACCTAGAAGACTTGCTTATCTTAACTTTTTCGATGGTGATTACGCAATACAAAAGCAGATATGCAAATTTAAGTTTAACAATTTAAAGCAGAGTATTTTCGGATGACGTCAGAGCACATTTGAAATTTAAAGGATCTGCACATCTTACCTTTTATGATGATGGTTATGAACATGCACGATACAGAAGCAGATATGAAAGTTTAACAATTTAAAGTATAATATGTTTGGATGGTGCATGCATTTGAAATTTAGTGGACTTGTTTGTCTTAACTCTTTTGATAGTGGTTTTGAATACAATACAAAAGCATATATGCAAAGTTCAACAACATAAGTAAAGTATTTTCGGATGGAGGCGCTTTTCTTTTTCTTTTGTTGGTCCTTGCTTTTTTTTTTGTTCTTTTTATTTTATTTATTATTTTTTTTTTTTTATTATCATTGATTATATTATATAAATATCACATTGTAAATTGATCTTAGCAAACTCACATTCATCAACTCTTCAGTCTTTCCCTCCGAATAACAGAAGTAAGAGATGTGTTTCTAGCCGATCTCACCTATTGAAGCCAAAATCAGATTCTTTGCTGTGAGTATTGATGACTGATCATGTGATTTGTGTGTGATATATATATATATAATTAATTTTCCTTGCCTGTTCTTTAAGCAAAATTATATGAAGCTTTGTATGCTGGAAACATGTGTTTCAGAAAGTACAATTCATAAAGATTGTATTTGTAGATCAGGGTCTTGTACTTGGCTCTTCTTTTTTACTTAAATTGCGATGCATTTGTGAGCTTAAATATGTCTTAGAAGGTCCAGTACTTCATAAATAAGTGTTTTCCTCATTTCTCGTCAACAAAACTGGGAGATTGCTTGGATCCTTACTAATTTTTTATTTATTTTAGGAGAGGATCATCTAAAAATTTCATTATAACAAAAGATGGTCTCGCTAATTCGAAAGTTCACTTGTTTGTAGGAATATTAGTTTTGTGTGGAAGTAGAAGTACAGGCTACAGCTACAGAGAGAAAGACACATGGAGCTTCAGCATTTCCTCCACGAGCATCCGTTGTACTTGAATCATTACGTGGCGTATGCTAGTATTAGAGGTAAAATATTTCGTTGTCAGGGGTGCGGCGAAGATATATTGGATTTAGGTTACAGTTGCAAAATGTGCGAGTTCTTCCTCCACAAATCATGTGGCGAACAACCCCGAGAGTTGCAGCAACACCCATTGCACCCGCAACATCCTCTTATTCTCACCCCAACAATCCCACATCCTCTTAAGCGATGTTATTTCTGCAATAAATATATAGTCGTGGGCTATTCTTACAATTGTTCTCACCGTAATTTTAACCTTCATCTTAAATGCGCTTCTATACCCTTTACCCTAAAACCTGAATTTCACGACCACGCATTGAAGCTCCTGCGGAAATCACTCTCCTTCACTTGCGATGCATGTGGTATAAAAGATGAACACATGTACTCTTACGCATGTACCAGTCTCACATGCTCACTCATGGTCCACCGAAAATGTGCTGCCTTACCATTGACTCTCAAACATACAAGTCACCACCATGCTCTCAAACTCACTAACTCCTCTGAGTTACAGGTAGATCAATCCCACCGTCGCTTTTGTCATCTCTGTGTTAGAAAGGTGCACACTAACAAAGTTTATCATTGCTCAAAATGCAATTTCGTTGCCCACCTTGATTGTGCTACCCGCGAGGGAGACACGGATGAAACATTTATGTTGGAATTTAAAGATAAGCAGCCTCTCGAGTCGACAGGTACGCTTAAAAACGAAGATTTGGAACTAGATGAATCCATTGACTCATTACCTTATGTTGTGAAGAAGATGAAGATAGGAGAGGATAGAATTGAAATAGCCGAAGAAATCAAACATGTAAGTCACGAACATGACTTAAAGCTTACAGAGGAGCTTTTGAACAGCAAAAAATGTAATGGGTGTATGCATCCTATATTCCCTCATCCGTTTTACAGTTGTGCTCAATGCAGATTTTTTCTTCATAAATCCTGTGTTGAATTACCCAGAAAAAAGCGACACCCACTTCACCCCCACCTCCTCACCCTCTTCACAGAGCCGCCTTATAATTCTGGCGTCTTCTATTGTAATCTTTGCGGTCGTGATTGTGATCGCTTCACCTACAATTGTGAGAAATGCGAGTTTGATGCAGATGTCCAATGTAGTTTGATCTCAGACATCTTTACCCATGATGTTCACGAGCACCCGCTTATTCTGTCAAAGGCACCCTATAATGAGAAGTGTAGTTGTTGTGATTATAAAGGAAAAGTATTCAAGTGTATTGATTGTGAATTCACTTTGGATTTAAGATGCGCTACACTGCCACGTAGGGTGAGATATCGATACTTTGAACAACCCTTCAAATTGTGTTATAACGCTGAAGATGATTCTGATGATAATGATTATTATTGTGATATTTGCGAAGAAAAACGAAATCCAAAGTATGGGTTTTACTACTGTGAAGATCTCAATTTTTATGCTCATCCGAAATGCATTCTTGGAAAATCTCCATATATGAAACGATGGGCATCTACCACCTCCTTGTAACAGCCCTGAGATCGTAATTAACGTAAACAAGTTTAAGGTTTTTCATCGTCATGTTGTGAATCAAATCACGATTGTTTATTATGTTCTAAAAGACAGCTTGTTTGACATTTCAATAATCATGTTCATTATGTATTTACATTATGTTGGTCCGCTTGCGCCTTGTGGTTGTGTATGTTGTTTTTGTTTTGGCACCAGTTTGTGTATGTTGTTATGCTAGTTTAAAGAGGAGAAAAAAAAAAAAAGATTTTGTTTCAAATAATCTATAAAATTGCCATGTGTTTTTTACTAGGTAAGAAGTACGTACTTTTTTAATAGAATTAGTCTATAAAATTGTTATGTATCACTTGAGCAAGTAAGAAGTATATATATATATATATATTTCTTTTATTAAAAACTAGGGAAAAATATAAAAAAGCACCCCAAACTACAAGCCGTTTTCGATTTAGCCCCTTAATGTTCCAAAAGTGATAAAGTAGCCCCTCAAACTACCAAACTATTGCATTTTGGCCACTCCGTTAGTCAAAACCGTCAGTTTGGACGGAAACTGCAAAACGACGTCGTTTTGTTATGGGTAAGTTACTACAATACCCTTTTACGAATTTTTTTTTTTCGTGAGAAAAATATAAAAAAAGCCCCCCAAACTACCAACCGTTTTCATTTTAGCCCCCTAATGTTCAGAAAGTGATAAAGTAGACCCCCAATAAAACGACGTCGTTTTGCAGTTTCCGTTCAAACTGACGGTTTTGATTAATGGAGTGGCCAAAATGCAATAGTTTGGTAGTTTGGGAGGCTACTTTATCACTTTTGAAACATTAGGGGGCTAAATCGAAAACGGCCGGTAGTTTGGGAGGCTTTTTTATATTTTTCCCTAAAAACTATGAGCTTCTCTCATGTTAACGAACACGTGATAATTTTATAGGTCAAATTGAAGAAAATTCATACATCTCAATTTGATAGAAAAATTTGTCCAATAAATATAAGGATACCAAAAGATTTGATGTCCGGAATCCACGGAAATAATGCTGGTATATTAATTATTGCACAGGCTCCCGGCCTCCTCAGCCCAACAAATTGATACTTTTGAAACTATAAGACCATTTTTTTTTTTTTTTTTTCCTAATTGAAACTATAAGACCTTGAATAAAGGAAGAGCTTGATAACTATACAGATAATGCTTTTTTGTAGCTTTTTTCTAAGACAGCCTAATATTCGTGTTCTTTAAAGAAATTTTAAAATAAAAATCCACCAATTTAGGTACTTATTTTTTGTCATTTTTGTACATGTAATGTATAATTCCCTGCTAAAACTATTGAATTCCATGAACTCCTATAGTTTTCATGCTTGTCGAAACACCGACTCCTAGAGAATGAACCATGAGCCCTGAACACCCCCAAAAAAAAAAAAAATAGAAAGAAAGAAAGAAAGCTTAATATTATGTGAATCCAACTTATTAACGATTTGAAGCAATTAGATTATGAGTTAATGACAAAAACTTCACCTTTCTTGAGAAAATATGCAGTGTACAGTTAATAATACAATTCTACAACCATTTGAACAAGAATCATCCAACATAAATTTGAAAGAAAATTAAAAATGAATGATGATATAATTATAAGCTCAGCAATTTCAGTTCAACTGCACTATGCCTAGAGTTTTTACAATCCTTCTATTTGTCATCAGCTCTCTTGCCAGCTTTACTTCTTGCCATTCACCGGCCCTTGCATATATGTTAGAAAGAAGAACTTAAACTTCACCGGCCCTTGCATATATGTCAGAGAACTCGTAGATGAGAGACTTGCAGGAAACATGCAGAATAAATTGCCTATCAATCCTCGGAGCATCATATTCAAAACCAACGGCAAGCTATAGTACTCTCTCTAAATCACACTGCCAAATTTCATTATCAACAAATGTGGTATCAAATCAACTCTTTTTAAAGGAACTAACAGACATGAATCCACCAAAGATAAGTAGAATTAGCCAAACAATACTGATAAAATTACCAATGCACACGAAAGACAAAATCGCAAAAGACACAGAATTAAAACCAAATCGGAGCGAAAAACTGCAGGAAATAGAAAAACAATCACTGAACATATAAAATTAGCATCAGCTTGTAAGCTTAAAGGATTCAAAAATTATCACAAAAACACCATAAACCAACATTATGTAACAGCAAGTTAGTAGTTACCTAGGTACAGTACAAAGGCTAACAAGCCATACTTTTACATCCTCAAAGGAAGAGGAATCATGGGTTTTTTTTTCCTAAAATAAGAGCTCAAGAAAGGCTCATTTAAAAATAATTTTACAATTTTGTGACCCTTTAGGGATATCTATTAATTGTTGTAGAGATTCTCTTGCTTCTCTAAGTTACCTGCAAAGTCTTCTGAGCAAAATATAGCTATTTCATCCAAAACAGCGGCATTCTTGAGCAAAATTTTCACAGCAAAAAGCTCGTCCCTATCTCCTTCATAACCACTGACTTCAATCAACTTCAGATGGGACAAGAAACAAGGAGGTAGTGGGTCTATTATCCAATCACTGTTCTCCCATTCCAATGACAGGCTGATCCCCTAAAGTATCATTGCAAAAATAAAGTTTAGTCACACTGATAAATCAGAAATAAGATGGAACGGATACACTTTGAGTACAAATAAAGTTACCTCAACAAATTTCATAGTCTTGAGACAAGGAGAATTCTGCAATATCCTCAACAGTCCTACACAATCAAGATCTACTGGAAAACCCTTCAAGAATACCAAATCCGTCAAGTTATTGAACATTGGCATATGGGGTAGGTGTTCTGCTGCTTCTATCAAAATCTAAGAACAGGATAAAGCAATGCAACATAATTAAAATGCTTCCAAAACAAAGCAACTATAAATGACAAATACATTATAAAAGCATGTTGGGATCAAGGTGGGGCATGATTAATATTTATGAGATGAGCAACTAGAAGAATAACTTAGAATTAAACAAAAATCTAATCAGTCACTAATGTAGCTAGGTACAATCATATGGATTTAGTAGCCAGAGATTGGAAGGAATCGGGGTGAACACTAGGGTCAAGTCTTACCCAGCAAAGGGATAATTTCGTGTTTAATATCAATAACACATAGCCTAAGAGTAGAACATAAACAACATATGGAAACTTTCATCGTTCAAATAGAAGACCACCAGAACAGCACTTATCCAATGGTTTTCCAAATGCTATACATATACAAATCCCATTTGGTCGCATTACTTTCTAAAAAAAGATGAATTAATATATGAATATTATATATTCTCCTTCGATATCTTTATTGAGTTAAGGATTGCACGATTATATATCAATTTTCAACCAATTAATTGATTTGTGAGCATCGTAAAAATTACAAAAACAGAGTTCTCATCACCAAACTAAAATCTTCTTCGAATGGTAAATCACCAAACTACAATCTTCTTCGAAATTTTACATAAGCGAAAACCCATAATATAAGTGTACTTTGAAGTTGCATTAAATTACAGGATCTTCTATGGGAGTGACGCTTGTTACAAGGGAGTGAAACACCTGAGGAAATATCTCAAGTGAGATCATGATACAGATGTTGGGAGACCGCCTTAACCTAAAAGTTTAAACTCACAAACTTGAGAAGAGTAATTGATAAAGATATGATAATGTAATGTCAATTACTTACTTTTATTGGCACCACTTTACTTATCAAAAAAATCTTCTATTGGTACCACTCAATGTAGGATTCCACCACACGTGGATACTATAACAATCTTTCTCTCAAAAGTGATCCTCTACCACAATGACTATGTCCTCCTTGAGTGGAAGCCTTTTCCAAACCTTTTACTAAGAACCAAACGGCTAGATTAGCCCATTAGACAGTGGTTTCAAGCAGAAGTTAAAAAGTAATGAAATGTTTGTAAATTGTTGATCAAATAATTTTACTCTTTCTGTGTCATGGCATTTCCTCATCCACAAGAATGCTTAGTCTAACATTTGTCAAAACTCAAATAGCATGAAAACGTAATATGGTAACTTTCGTTTTTATGGCATTAGCTTTATCATACCACATTAATTTATGCAAGCAGTTCAAGGAAGGCTTAATTTTGCCACCATTATGTTGATATGTAAAATTTGAATTTACAAGGAGAGAAACGGCCATACCTCAACCACCTCACTGGAAAGTCTTAGTAATTTTACGTTGGAGAGCCCTATAAGAAGTTTATACATGCGGTGAGCAATTGGAGCTGATGTATTACCAGGGAAAGCATTAATCTCTCCCTTCTCCAGTGAGAATGACTTGTTTAATCAATAGTCGTTGAACAGTACACCAGTGTGATAAATTTTTTTGAGTCGGACAGCAAAAATCATAATCTGGCAACCATCCCCATAACTCGAATTTGGCCTCTCAGATCCCATTATGCTCAGAGAAAGAAGCTTTGGGAGCAGAAAGACGCACAACCTTGAGAACCCCCCAGCTGCAATCGTATAAAGACAACTTCTCAAGGACTGGCATACCAGAGAAAAACTGCTGGGATAAGTACTCATTCGAAAATGAAATTCAAAAGCATGCACTTCATACCACTGGCGGGAACTAAACGACGGCGTTTCTATTTCTCGTGGGTGGATTGGTGTTCCGGTTGGAGGGAAGCAAAAAGTAACCACGGAGACGGAGGGAGGGACAAGATTTGGGGATGGAATGTGTTTGATAGGATTCCGGATTCCCTCCCAAAGCTGAGCATTTGTTGTTGGTGATGGGACAAAGCTGGGCATCTGCAGTAAAACGTCAGGGTTTTGTAGAAATGAACATCTGATAGTTGGCGGTACAGAAGATGTATTACGTAAGCTTTGAAAGAACTTGATATAATCGGATCCGGATCCGGATCCTACCATGTATTAAACCATTTCAATTCGGAGTAGGGTGGAATCGGTCGATGATTAGTGTTGGCGCGTCAATTTGATATTGATTAGCTCAAATTCAACATATGTAATTAAATGCATTAAATTTTTCAATTGTGATATTATGGGTCTGTTTGTGATTTTAAAAACATGATTTTTTAAAAATATAATTAAATGTTTTGCAAAATTGTAGTAATTTTTTATGTTTTCAAATAACAATTTTTTAAAAAACACAATCTCAAACACTCATTTTATTTGATTTGGTGTAAAATCATACTTTTTTGTCTACGAAATGTCAAAAACGCACTCTACATATTTAAATTAGCCGGTGACACGACATGACTTGCTAAACCGTTTAATAAATAGACCGTCTTAGGTTGACCCGACCCAACTTGCATAACCCATTCAATAAATAAATTGTGTTGAGTTGACCTAGACAAGGTCTATTTCATCCATTTCATGTATAAGAATCTAAATGTAAAATATATATATATATATATATGTGTGTGTGTGTGTGTGAATTTCTAAATTTTAAAAATAAATTCATATGAATTTTAGCTTTTTTAGGATTTTGGTTTTTATTGTAAAAATAATAGTTTAATTTATACAAATTATACAGGTCACCATTGAGTCAAAGGAATTAACTTGTGATTCATCCGTTTATTAAACGAGTTAATTCAGCTCGAATTAAACATAATTCAATTATACAAAATCATAATTTTTTAATTTTGTGTTGATTTCATATCGAGTTTATAAGTCATATAAAAAATTATCAACTCTATGACAACAATTCAAAACTAGTTTAAGTAAGTGAATTTTATATTAATTTTTTCATATTTGTTGTTTGAATCGTTAACAAAATTATTAAGATCTCAATATATTCACCCTTAGTTATCAAGTAATTTGTAATTTTTTTTCTTTTCAACTTTTTAATTTATGCAATGTCCTGCTCCAAATTATCATTGAGTTATAATGCTCTCTTTTTATACAAAAAATAAAAAATAAAAAGCAAACAAATTTAGAAAAATAAAAAGATGAAATTCCAGGATATTTTATTTTTAAAATTTTGTATAAAGAGTAGTTTTATCATTTTTTGTTTACAAAAAAGAGATATTGCAACCACAATGATAATTTGAGAGAGACATTTCACAAATTGTTAAGTTCCATAAAAAGAAAATTCACAATTTGCTTGTTAATTAGAAGGAATAAATTATTTTTTATTTTCTAATATTTTCATTCCTGATTTTTTTTTTTTTTTTTTAATTTTGTTTTTGTTTTTCCTAAAACTTGAGCACCTGTTGCACGTCTTTGAACCCCAGGAGCACCGAGCCACAGTGGCACCAAATCACTTCTACCCCAAACTGCATCCATTAGGAAGACCTTGAGAAAAAGCAAAACCCACTTGAATTTCTTACAAAAACCCCCCAAAAAGCTCGACGCTGCAACAAGCAAACTCTGTTCCGTGCATCTCCAATGGCTTCCCCTCTCAGGTAAGTACATATATACATGAACAAATGTATAATTTCGTACACGCGTGCAAAAATGCAGATATTTACACTGACATACATAGACATGGATAAATGCATATGCTTTTGAATGCCCAGTTATGTTATTTGTAATTTGGGGTTGTTTTATAGGTAAGTCTTCTTGTTTAAATGCACGCTTTGTGATATTCATGACATTTTTTTCTTAAAAATTGTTTGTGTTATTGTTATTTATTATTACCATTATTAATGTCGATGTTGATTATATCGAGCAATTTGCAAGGAATTGTACTTAATCGAAAAGATTAAGGAATTAGTTGGTGTTGTTTCTCTAAAGGGGATAAGGAAATGATGCCATAAGTTTTTTCGGCTGATTGATTTTGGAAACTTATTTTTTCAGAGTTATGCAAAAGTGACCAATTTCGGGGAGTATTTAGGGATTGTTTATTAGTGTGAAGGATTTTTAATGAAGAATCCTTTATACCAGGTGGAAATGAATTTGTTTTGTAAATGTTTGGGGGTCTCATGCAGTGGTTAATGTGTCACGACAAGCACTCATGCGAGAGAACTACAATCGTGAAATATCCTGAAAATTACCAGTAGCTTAGAAAATTAGTTTGGAAACAGTTTTTCAAGATGTCCTACCAAATGGGTTTCCTGAGTACTTTTGAAGTTTTCTGTTCATGGAAACATAGGAAATGCTTGTATTTGTTTTTGGCACCGAGTGGACCAATAAATATGCATTTCCCATGATTGGAAGCATAAAGTGTTGCTTTTGTCACCAAATGGACCAATCAGTATATTATTTGCATTGTCATTTTCATTTTTTTGCCGGGTTTCCAAAAATTGAATTGGCTGTTGTTTTGTGACCAAACGAGCCAATTGGAATTTGTTTTTTGCACTGGTAAGAACTTCATACCATTTTCAATTCTTTAGTTTTTGGAAACATAATACGGTTTATTATTTTTGTCACCAAATGCACCGATAAATATTTGCCTTTTGTATTGTCAGATTTTCATCATTTTAATTTTGGAAAGTGTGTTTGTAAAAACCAGTTTAGGAGACCTGAACCAAATGAGGAAGTCTGATTATGTACTAGTTTTTGTATGGCCCTCTTCATTTAAGGTTCTCTCACTCTTCACCCTCCCCCCCAAGGTCGGTCCCACTTCATATGTTCTATGTCGATGAAAGCATAACACAAGGCTACATGGTGTGGAAATTTATTGCCACTTTGTAAACACTTGTGGACCATACTCATAATCAATAGGTTTAAAATCAACCAGAAGTGCCGGATCATCCAAAATATATGGTTCAAGCTTTAGCTTCCTTGTTGCTGGACCACTACATTGAGCAATGTTTTGAAGGCTAACCACTGTGCAGTCGTGGATGTAGGGTAATGTTGTGTGGTTTGTTGGCTTCCAACATTGTGTAGTTTTCAGGCCAATAATAATAATAATAATAATATATGGTCTAATTCCGCATGGCCATAGATGGATCTGTAATAACTTCATTATTTTCCTGTTAGCTTAGATGACACCAACGATCAACTTTTAACTGTAAATGGATGTTTGTATGTATTTGGTGGTCTATAGAGATTTCACTGCCTTAGGTGTTAAGGGAAGGGGTTCATATCAAGAACCTCTCCATTTCATGGATTCCATGCACCTTAGTTTTGAATCAGATTACCCTGCTACTTGCTATCACCATACCATCTCCTTGTTGCCATTTCAGCTGGTCTCAATGCACAACTAAATACATGGTATGATTTTTCATTGCATCTAAAGTGGCATGGCTGCTTCAATTACAATGTATTTTCTGTATGTCATTATAATCAAGGTGTGGGGCCTAAAGAATAAGCCAATGGTGGTATTACTTTGAGTTTTGACATTGTATGTTGCCCTGTATATATATGGTTTCTTTCGTTCACAATGGTTTGTAGGAGGTGGAGTCCACTAACTTGCATGGCCATCAATTTGATATGATAACTTATTAGGAAATTGCCAATCAAGGACTTATTTGCAATTATGAGTAGCTTCCATGGCCTTAGAATATTCAATATGCAGGCGAGTATTTGTTTTTTAAGGATATTGTTAAAACAGTATGTTTGAAGTCAAACCTTGAAGAAGAACGCACTAGTTGCCTTTGGTAGAAGTAGAAAGGCTCCAGCTCCATCTTAGAGGTTGAAAAAGAATTACATCCTGGGAGGTATATTCGCTAGCTCTAAGGTCTGGTAGTCATTATATTTATCCTTACAGCATGTGTGGACATGCGTGTGAACACACGCATGCACTCACACACTTACATACTCTTGCCTTTGACTTCCTGGACATGCATCATTGGCACATATACCCTTCTGCTTCAAATGAGAGTGTCAACTTCTTTAGTGGGATGCCTATTGTTCTATTAAATGAGGAAGCTTATCTGTCCTATGAAATAAGGAAGCTCTCGTAGTATTCATTAAATGAAACTGGCACTTTTGTTTTAGTAATACCAATAATATTTTATCTCAATGATGAATAGGGGAAGGGGAAAACAAATAAATGGAAAATAAATAATTGGGTGAGGACATAGTAAATGAAGGTGGTTAGAAAATTGTGTCTTGATAACGTGAGCTATATAAGAGTCAAGCTTATAGATTTTAGCTCTATAACACTTCTATGTCTGTGTTAGATATACTTGGAAATCGTTTGCCCCAAGGAAAGTATATCTCAGCTGTAATGAAATTTTTGGTTGTCACTAGCCAAGAAGAAGATGAAGATGAATAAAAAGATGCTGCACTAACCTGTTCATGATTTTTCTATTTTGGATATTTTTATCTGCTTTTTTCCAAGTATTTTGTTGTGATAGTCCTTGTAAATCTTCCACCCCCAACCCCACCACAAAGTGAAAGTTTATTCAGTTGTTTATGAGGGAGGGGGGGCAAGGATCGGGGTGCATCACACAGGATTGAACCTTGGGTAGTCTTCTTCAACACTTATATGGTGATATATTCTATAAATCAAGAAAGGAAAAAAATTACTTAAATTACTTATATGGTGATATATTTTCTTTTTTACGAACTGGGATTTTTAGTTAAATAGAAAACTAGTACTTTTAGCTAAATATGCCAGTCCAACTCTTTAAGGTGATTTCTTATTTCTAAAATATTAATTATAATTATTAAATTTACCATTTTAAGATAAGTAGTGATTTACCATGATGTCCGAACAAAGGTCTTAAATTCAAACTCTAACTTCTCCATTTACCCTTCATTTACATTAAATATTTTACATGTTAGACCTTATTTATTGAAGGGGAGATTGAGGTCACACGGAAAAGGTAGTGCTAGAATACTAATAAGATAATTAAATTCACCATTTTCTATACGCTTAAACTTTTTGTATAAGTGATGATTTAACACTTCTATTAGTAATGAAAGGAAGAAAAAAAAAAAATTAACTCAGTTACAAGTGCTGATAGTGGGATGCAGTTTTGCACAAGATTTATTTGAGCGAAAATCATGACTTTTATTGTTCATATTAAACCAGCAAGCTTATTGCATACATATCATGTTTAGGAACTAATTTTTGGTATAGCATATTTTCAGCCATTGGTGTTTATTTCAAGGTGCCAAGGTTAAAATGTTCAATGCGACTAAAAGAATTTTTGGGTGTATTGGAGAGGAATTAGCCAGGGATGATGCATAGTTAAATTATGGTACAATTTTGTTTCTTACAAGTTGGTAATTCCAACTTTGAGAGTCGATGAAATGATAATCACAAAATTTAGGTAGGGAGAATGAATAATGATGCACATCAAAACGTAATTCCTATGTTTTAACTTCTTTCCAGAACTAGTACTAGAGAATTCATGGGATATGCACATCTTGATATGAAGGAAGCACGATATTTTATCTTTCGTTTTTTTAGTTGAATTTTGAAATTACTAATGCAGAGTCAAAATGTTTGGTCTACATGGTGCTACATTTTTCTTAGGGAACATATTACACATTATTTGCAATCCCTGATGGATTAAATATTTTCTTCTAGGTATGGGAAATCAAGAAAAGAAAATAATGGACCAGAGCCTATAAATCCTCAGCAAGCCATTCTGGCTGTGGCACCACTCAATAGTGTGCCATACATTGGTCCGCCTACACCACATAGCTATACTGCATCGTCACCAACTAAAAGGTACACTGAGACTTTGGAAAAAGTTGCCACCAGAGTTGGGGTTGCATTGACTGGGAGTGCAGCTATGGGAAAGATTGGACCAGTTATAGGACTAATGGACATCGGTGAATCCAAAGATTCTTACTTTTTTCGTGTCTCCCTGCCAGGGGTAGCAAGGGATGAGAGTAAGTTTCATTCACATGGTACAGTTTGATCAACTATTGAACTCACAATCATTTTACTTGCTAGTTAAATATTCTTAGGAACAAATTTTATTTCTAAATTATGTTTGCGGGAACTTTAGTAGTTAGTTTGTCCTTTTCTGGTTATTTTATAACATATGAGGGAAATTATTGTTGATTCATGTGAATTAGGCATTAGGTCAAGTGCAACTCTTGACCTGGGTTTTCTTTCAAATCACTGCGAAATGGAATTGATCTTACATCTGTTCTCTGTAATCCTTCACTTCTAAACTTTCTAGAATTAGCTAATTTACTTGTTATGAACATTGAATTTCATACACTACGAGAATCATGGTCGTGTTATCCCATTATACCGCCAGCTTCTAATATTCATCTTTCAACATTTACTGAGCCTTGTTGTCATCTTGACTGCAGATGGTTTCCGTTGTGATGTTGAACCTGATGGAAAAGTAGTAATAAAGGGAGTAACGACGACTGGTGAAAAAATAGTATGCAAAAACTCCCAAATCTTTCAGATGCACACTCAAAACCTGTGCCCACCGGGGCACTTCTCTATCTCATTCCAGCTGCCAGGTCCAGTTGACCAGCAACAATTTTCTGGTTCTTTTGGAGTTGATGGGATTTTGGAAGGTATTGTGAAGAAATGGTGACGAACATGCCTTACATTTTTGGTGAGCATGGACTGATTTAATTTTAGTTGAGAGCTTAACAAGGACAGGACGAGCTTTAGAAAGAATGTGGTTCAGAGTGCCATTTACCTGCGACTTTGCAGATATATGTTCCTAGATAGAGGTGAATGACAATGCGATTTGTGCAGCATTTTGAGACCCTGTTTAGTTAAGTCAAGTCTATGCTATATTTCTGATAAATTTTAGAATTAGTAAGTGTTGCTACTTTTAGGAAATACTCAATTCTCTTGTAGACCCATTCGTAAGAATTTAGTCTTGGTATTTGTGAAAACATGTTCAATTCTAAAATCAAAGGTATGGAAAGTTGATGGTTACTTTTCTTTCACCCATTGCACCCAAAACATTCTATTGTTCTCCTCTAACAAGTGGCGGGGATGTGCATATGTGGTGGGCACAACCAAATGCGGTGGCTGCAATGGAAAATCAAATTGTGACAAGTGCAACTTCGACCTTGATGTACAATTAGCTACACCTCCTATGTTATGGGTGACAATGTGGGAATTATTGCCTTGGCATCTAATCCTCTGTTTCATGCTCCAACCAAGCATATTCAGGTTGAGTTTCATTTCATCCGTGAGAAGGTGACTAACAAGGACATCCGAATGCAATATATCTCTACTCGAGTTTTGATCAGCTCACTGACATTTTCACAAAGGGTCATACTATCTCTCATTTTTGGTTTGTGGGAGGGTGTTAGAGAATCGCAGTTTTTTTTTTTTTTTTTTTTTTTACAAAATAGCAAAACATGTTTTGGCACTGTAGCTGAGCATACTACCTTCCACCTCTCAATTTAGTGTTGTGTGGAAAAGTGGCAAACCTATGTAGATGAGCATCTCATGAGCAAAATCGAAGGCAATCAATCACTTGAATGCTGAATGCCTGAATTGCTAAATCTTGCAAATTGATGAGTACCCTCAATATGAGCTCTGTTCTTGAAACTCAAATCTGATTCAAGCTTGTTACTTCACTTTATTTTCCCCTGAGGGTACTCACCAATTCAGAGTTTCTTGCATCTCAAACAGCATCATCTTCGCACTTCCATCAAACCTTTGACAATTGTTATAAAGGATACAAAAAGCCTTTACGCATCATCTTCAGACTTCACCCAATGTGGTTAACATCAGCCATTGAATCTTCACCACGTTTTAATTGGTAAAAAAAAAAAAATGATATTAGTTCTTTTAAAGAGTGATAAACTAGTACGCTTCCTTGGCACGTACTAAAGGGAGGCGATTCCCTTGGAAGAGTGTGTGGCAAACACAAGCGCCTCTAAGGGCGATCTTCTTTGTCTGGTCAGCGGCTTTGGGCAAAATTTTGACCCTAAATAATCTCAGGAAGTGACATGTGATTGTGATAAACAGATATATATGCAAGAGGAGTGAGGAGACAGTGGATCATCTTCTCTTTCATTGCAAGGTAGCATATGCTTTGTGGAGTGCCTTTTTTGGTTGGTTTGGGTTGTCTTGGGTGATGCCGAGACAAATTTCTAACTTACTCGCTTGTTGGTGGTCTTCAAGGAGGAGGGGAATGCCGCAGTTTGGAAGATGGTGTCTACTTGCTTTTTTTGGTGTTTATGGAGAGAGAGAAATAATAGGTGTTTTGAGAACTTAGAGGAGGTGATTGGAAGACATATTATCCTCTTGCTTTCATACTTCGTACCTTAGTACTATTGCACATGTTTTTCCGGTGTCGATTAGTTACGATGATTTTCTTGCTCACTTTTCCCTTTCTAGCTAAGTGATCCTTTTATATACTTTTGGCGTACTTGGGAGCACCTTTACGCTTTCAATAAGATTGACTCTTACTTATCAAAAAAAAAAAAAAAAACTACCACCTACGAGGCAAGAAATATTTATGGGCGTAACAGCAGTTTCTCGCATGTATTCTCCTCTTTGGTCTAGTGATCCTGAAGGGGATAGAAGAACCACTTCCCTAAAAGACCAAGCAGCAAGTTGCACCCTAATCAATACCTTACTCAAAAGCCTCAAATGGGGATATAGGTTGACAGTGATGAAAGTAAACATATTGACATCATTTGAGTCGAAATGAATCTTCTAATTATCAGCAAAGGAATAACCTGTGGGGAAAAACCCAAGCAATTCCACATTGACCTCATAAATGTCGGAGAAAGAGACCGATAAAAGGAAGGAATAACCACATGCATCTAACAAAAAGAAGGCATAGGTTTTGCCAGGCGCCATAACCAAATATTGAAGGCAACCAGTTTCTATGACAAGGACGGAAAGAACCCATAAGCAATCAACTATTTATAACAAAAACAATAATCATTATATGGAAGCACATAAAACGGGAATTTCAGAAAAAAATATATATAAACCAGCCAACCAAGATATCTGAAATTTATTAACAAGATCATGACAGTCTGTCAGCTAATGACACAGATCAAGAAAATTGGTGATGGTAAACAGCCGCCCTTAAATTTGCCACCCCAATGTTTGCTCTGGTTCCACCTCTGACCCTTCTTCTCCATCTCTTCCTAACAAATAGGAAAACAGAGAAAAAAAATAAATTGCAATTTCAATATACAAACAAGCACATATCAGAGAGAGAGAGAAAGATGCAGACCTTGTGATGGGTGATGAGGTACTTCTTGGACCTTGACCTCATCATGAAGTCCCTCATCACCCATCAAAACCTCACAAAAACACTCGAGTTTTGATTCCTCAAAACAATTTTCTGCAACCCATCATCATTATACATAAATTCCTGAAGTGCAGGAAAGTGTCATCCTCAGCACCTGGAATGGGGCTTTCCAAGCTCTCACACCACATAGACAAACAGTCTTTTAGAATAAGAAGTATTGTAGATAATCTGTTTCTTGCATCTTCCATTGTATTGATACCATGAAATAAACTCCAACCATAACAATATTTTAACAGCTCCCTCTCGTTAATGTAGTAACCCAGTTGAGAACAAAGCAAAAAGACGTCTCAGACTTCTTTACTTTCAAGATGTTTATAACTCAGCTATATAGAACAATAAATCTTTGACTGCATTGCTGTAAGGTTTCTAGGAGTGGGTGCAAGGCATCCTTCCATTCATTTAAACTCCCAGTGTTTAATGCCTTAGAAACCCTCACAAGTGTAAGACGCAAACCTGCACACTCTCTAGCTACCTCAGTTGTTGTGCATCGCAAATTGGGGTCTTTAACACAATCACCCGTCATCTTCTCAAATAAACTCCATGCTTCTTCTTCAAGTAAAACTTCAAGTCCAAAATCTTTTTGGGTGCACATTTCAAAACATAATATATATCGATTTCTAGATATCAGTAATACTTTGCATCTCTCAGAAGGAATTCCTATGTCCTCCAAATTGAGACTCTTCCATATGTCATCAAGCACAACAAGTAACATCTTCTTGTCTTTTGTTTTTGTCAACCTCTTATGTAGACGACTTGCTCTCCAGGTACAGTCACCTCATCAAACTTTAGACCTAGCACTTTGGCTATTTCTCCTTGAATTCGTGGAAGGTTAGGGCTCTGTGTCACATTTGCAATAGACACCTCATCGAATAACTTTTCTTCCATTGCTTAATTGGCAACTTCTCTCACCAGAGTAGTCTTTCCCACACCAGCCATCCCCACACCACAATCATGTGGATCTTATAATCACTCAGTGCCTCCATAAGTCTTTTAACAATTGACATTTTTGATTCAAAGTCCACGCAATCCATGCATCCTGCAGTCACTATCCCCTCTGGAGCAGGACAGTATGAAACTATGTCATAAGACTCATAATTGCTGCCATTTTCGAGGACTTCACCAATAACTTTCACTATCTTCTTCGCTTTTCGGATTAGTGGATGCCGCAGCATCAAGTTTAGGCATGCCCCATTAGAACACCTCGTGTTTGCTCTTTCTTCATCTTCAAGAAATTTTCTGGCCTCTTCTGTAGTCTTATCCACCTTTGTCATACACGTGATAACATGAGCTTCAATTGTGTCGTCGTTTCTTATAGCAATATCAACCAAATGTTGCACGTTATCTCTTTTAGACCGCAACTTCGCTACCTGGTTCTTCACACTCCTAATCTACCAGTCGGATAGTGGCTATGTTCCTCGTGTTACTACAACAAAGTTTTTGCTGTAGTAAAACAAAGTTTGATGAGGTGACTATACCCGGGAGAGCAAGTCGTCTACAGAAGAGGTTGACAAAATCAAAAGACAAGAAGATGATACTTGTTGTCCTTGATGACATATGGAAGAGTCTCAATTTGGACATAGGAATTCCTTCTGAGGGATGCAAAGTATTACTGACATCTAGAGATCGATATGTATAATGTTCTGAAATGTGCACCCAAAAAGATTTTGGACTTGAAGTTTTGCTCGAAGAAGAAGCAGGGAGTTTATTTGAGAAGAAGGCGGGTGATTGTGTTAAAGACCCCAATTTGCGATGCACAACAACTGAGGTAGCTAGAGAGTGTGCAGGTTTGCGTCTTGCACTTGTGAGGGTTTCTAAGGCATTAAACACTGGGAGTTTATATGAATGGAAGGATGCCTTGCACCCACTCCTAGAAACCTTACAGCAATGCAGTCAAAGATTTATTGTTCTATATAGCTAAGTTATAAACATCTTGAAAGTAAAGAAGTCTGAGACGTCTTTTTGCTTTGTTCTCAACTGGGTTACTACATTAACGAGAGGGAGCTGTTGAAATATTGTTATGGTTCGGGTTTATTTCATGGTAGGAATAAAATGGAAGATGGAAGAAACAGACTATTGTATTCTACAATACTTCATATTATGAAAGATTGTTATCTGTTACCTCTAGCAGCCCTCAACTTTGCTCACTGATTCTTCACATCCATTCTTGTTTCAATTTTTTTTTTCCTGCAATTAGACAAAAACTCAAAACCCCAAAGGAAGAAAGAGAGAACTGGAAACTACAATGAGAATATACGCAGAAAAAAAAAGAGCGATCATCTTTAAACTCGTAGCAGGACTACCATTTCAGACCTGCGTTTCTTCGGGCTAAGTGATCTGGACTTTCACAGCCCTGCTCAAAAATAAAAAAGTTCTCGACTTTCACACCCCTCCAGTCGCGCTTAAATTCTGAAAATATAAAATGGGTAAATCAGAAAAAAATCAGGTCATTATATTGAAAGATCATCGCGTAGGAAAATATACCGAAAACATTTAAATAAAAAACTTACTGTAAAATATTTTTTTTAAAAAAAATTCATATAAAATATTTTTATTTTTTTCTCACATCAATCTGAACCTAATAGCTTCTGTTCACTTTATTTTTAAGTTTTTTAACAAACATAGCCAAAAAGTGAAAAAAAAAAAAAAAAAAAATACAGGTCGAACAGAAAAGACCCAAACAAAACAAAAAGGTAGACTGTAGAAAAGAATGGATCCGGCTACTGTGCATATTTTAACCAAAACGACAGAGTTTTAAGCTTAAAGAAACAAACCTTTGTGGGTTTTCTTTTCACGCCGTTTGAGGAGCAGAAAGCGAGGGAGGGAGAGCAGAGAGAGAACCTCGAAATAATAAAACAGCCATGGAACTGGAACTCAAGCCTTGGTAAAACTTTTTGATTTTACTGAACTTGACTGAATCCAGATTTCTTTTGCCCTTTTACAAATACCCGTACATCATCCAGCTGGCGATGGGATTCAGAGAGAGAGTGAGACAGATATTTATGTACGTATGACCAAGTTTATTAATTCAAGTATTTTGATAAATTATAGTTTTTACATTTTCTTTATTATTTATGCGATTCGGATGGAGCCCAGCTGTCATTTCATTCGTGGAGCTGAAGTTATTCTCTTAATGACAAACTCTCCAGTTCTCGATTACAAGGATTAATGCACCAGCAGCCCCAGAGGGCAATTATTAAGGACCCATCTTGACCCTACTCATCGCCACGTGTACGCCCCAAGTAAGTTGGATGACAAAATGATACAAATTTGAAGGACAACGCGTGGGAGGGAGAGGGGGCAGACCGTAATTTCATCACAAGATTAAGATAATAACGGACATTTTTAGCAACTTTGGGGTTGAAGAGAAAGCGGAGAAAAAAGTATAAAGCCAAGGCAACTGACTTGAAGAGAGAGAAAAATATTTATACAGTCAAGCACCAACATCCACAAAGATGAATTTCAATGGCTACAAAAAATTTTAAAAAAAATTGCTAATTAGGAAAATAATTAGGCTCCATTTATTTCAGCTTAAAATGATTTTTATAAATAAATTTGGTATTTTTGGTATTTAGTGTGATAGAAAATAATAATCAAATTAAAAATATTTTTGATTTGATTGAAAAAAGTTTATTTAATTTTCATAAAACAATTTTTCTTTTTTTTTTTTTAAATCGTAAACCATTTTTTAAGTTTAAGCTTCTCTTTCTCAAATTGTTAGAGTTCGCGGGACCTCATTGGAGATTGCTGGAGTCGCTAGCTGTTTTTCACTGTCATTTATTTTTCGTACAGGCCAAATATCAAAAAATATTTTTAGATAAATCATTTTTTATGCGTTCAACGAAAAAAAAAAACATTTACAAAACCGTAATTGTGTTAAAAAGGTCAGAAGCATGTAATAGAAGAAGAGGTTTAGAACAATTTACATAGTAAATAGGAAATTTCGTAATTAGTTTTTGAGACAAGACTTGTGAGTAATTTAAGGTCTTCAAATGTTCTACTTTACAGTTTTGAAATATATATTTGGTAATATTTTACTATGTATCATATATTTCTGTAAAGAGTTTCTACTTAATAACTCTTGTAAAAACTTCTGACCATAGATAATAGACATGATTTTATGATTTTATCCAGAAGCCATGACTCTAAAACCCTAAAAGTAGCTAAAAAGTCCTCTTTTTCCCCTTTCTAAAGGTACCATTCTCCAAGTATTTATAACCTCATACATGGTCTTAATATTTTTCACTTGCAAATGAAAAAAAAAATATTATTTTCCAATAAGATTATTTGTGTGGAAATCCCTTGGTTCTGGCTAACGGATCATGATTATAAGTACCTCGGAGCATGCCGATTGACGAAATACGAACAATTAACATGATATGGTCATAGATCTTAAGTTGTAACTTGATCACAACCGAATTTGTTGATGTTGCACCCACGAAGTATAAAAAGTGCCAAACAGAACTACCCAAGGGAGGGGAGAGTTAAGAACTAAAATAAGGAAAAGCGAGAACAACTTAAATAGAAAAATCTATTGTATTTCATCATTTGTTCCCCATAGCAACTCGGGATCAAGAAGCACCAAATTTAATGACTTATTAAGAGAAATACGAAGTAAGAGCATGCTATTGAAGACGTTGCAACATATGTCGGGAACGCCTTCGTTAAATGTGTACAAACAAAATACGAGTCCAAAGGGTAGGGTAAGAAAGGGTTTAGCTAATGGAGATATAACTCTTATGGGTAATAGAAACGCATAAACCATGTCAAACTAAGACCGATCAATATCCGAATGGAATGGATTCCAACTTCTCCTATAATAGTTTTCAATGCAAAACTAAATTCATAAGGTATATACTTCATTTTAGTAATAAACAAAAACAAATAGGATTGATTATGTATCACAATTTCATCACTACATCGAAGGCCTTTTTGTAAATATATTGATAAGATAGCTTGGTACCCAAACTTTATCAATGATTGTTATCCTCATTGTGTACATAATTCGTGTGAGGATATACCAAATAAATTTTTTTGGGTATAGGGAATATAACAAAAGAGTTTCCATTTCTATTGGTCATAAAATTAATGGGAAACTTCACTTTAAACCCCTAAACTACTGTGCGTTTTAAGAAGATCACCCAAAGTTAAAAAGCTCTCTATTTTAACCTCTCAACTTTCAATTACAGTCAATTTAAACCCCTCCGTTAGTTTTTAAATGTTAAAAGTGATACAATGACCATTATACCCCTGACCTTTTTATAAAATTCTAAATTTATCTTTAATTTCAAAATAATTTTTTTTTAAAAAAAAATTATTATCAAAAAAACAAAAATACAAGGTGACCCACTATTGAACCACCTTGTGACCATTTTTTTCAATTTTTTTTTTTAAAAAAGAAAATCGAATGGCAATTTTGTCTTTTTAGGGGTTTTAACTGCAAAAATTGATGGATTTGGTAAATTGCATAAAATTAAAAGTTCATGAAGTAAAATTGAGAGTTTTTGAAATTTAAAGAGATCTTCTCAAAATGTGCGGTAATTCAGGAGTCATTTGTGAAGTTTTCCAAAAAAAAAAAATTTAGAAAAAAAAAAAGGTGGATAGCAACAATTTGATTCTCTAAGCAAGCAGGTTTTGGGGGTTATTGTTTAAGCACCCTAATAGAGAAAAAAGACCTTCAAGAGAGTAAAGAAAGAAAACCATTTTCAAGAGACAAACTCATATATATGTATAAGACAAAATAAAACCCAATGATCTTAGTCTTTGCGGCATTACGCTGGTGCTCATAAAAATGAGTTATTGAATTTAGTCCTTGCCCTGTTACGATGTGAGAACCAACACTATAGACTATAGTCTATGTGGCATGTTGGATCTGATCATAAGTGATAATTGAGCAATTTCCCCAATTAACCTAATATATATATATATATATATATGCCAAATAGAAATAAATGAAAACAAGTGCTTATCTATTATCTGAAAAACAAAAAAGAACATAAGAAATGTGAGAGGTTTTTTTTTTTTTTTTTTTTCAATTAAGGGAAAGGAGGTTACATGATTCGGGTAGGCATCCCGACAACAAAGCCCAAAAGATAAATGCAGTACAAACACAGTAACAGAATCTGGATCCAATCCAAAATGACTAAACAGCAGGCAATAGTGATGTCTATGATCCCGAAAGAACCATAAACAAGCAGAGCATTTTCTAGAACCGCGCAAGGCGGTAACAAACGGCAAAAAAACTTGGTGAAAAGTTCTATGCAGTAGAGGCAGTAACCACCGTTAGGTGATTGTTGCAGAGAAAGTACTGTGCAGCAAACCAGATAGGAGTCGTTGAAAGACAACCATCGACAACTAAAATCTCCTCCACAAGATCAAACCAATACATGGCAAGGAGATAGTAACCCACTACAAAAATAAACCCTAAACAAAACAACAGGAAATACAAGGAAAACACAGAAAAATAAATACAACAATTGGAAAAATAAATACAGCAGGCAATGTGAGAGCTCTTGCTGTCTCTTTCTTCTCCTTGGGTGGTGAAGTGTCAAATGAAACACGCTTATTGGCAAATTTATTATTTTGACGATACAAAGAGATTTATTTGAAATTTTGGCATTATCCAAAGACCTTATTTTTTAAATTGAAAACCTAAAATCTAAATTCAAATAGGAAAAAAAAAAAAAAACCCCTAGGGTCTAAATATGATTATTTTCCAAATTGTTTTATAATACCATTAACAAATTATCTTATTTTCATTAAACATAGCTTTCGGTAAAAGTCATAATTTGATTGGCCACCCTTATTTTGGCCAAGAGGATGGCTCGAGCCACCCCCTATGATCAGCCAAGGAGTGGCCAAACTACCCCAAAAGCCTTGCCCCCATCAAGAGCCTTGAGGACCAACCCATCATTTAACCCCCCCTAAAAAAAAAAACATTATCATTATTATTTTGAGAAATATGTCACAAATTCATAAAATATTAATACATCATTTAAGAACTAACTTTTGGAGAAAATTTTTGAAAAGTTAAGCATTTTTCTTTTAATTGTGTGTGTGTGTGTGTTTTTTTGTAGTGATTATCCAACATAAATTTGACATTAGAAAATGAATTATGATACAATTATGAGCTCAACAATTCAGTTCCACCCCAGTATGCCAAGAGTTTTTGCAATCCTTCTATCATTCTATGAACCATCATCTCCCTAGCCAGCTTTACCTCTTGCTATGCACCAACCCTACCCAATATGTTAGAATGAACATAAACTCTGCTCGATTATGCAGCTTCTCACTTGGTCAACTAGATTACACTTATCATGAAGAGAAATGACAAACCCTAAATGAATCATCTTTTCACTGTCCATGATAAGAAAAAAGATTAGACAATGACATTCTAGAAAAGAAAAATAAAACCTCCATCTTTGTTTTGTAGAGCTCTTTTACAATGCACTACCACCTTTACCTCTTATTCTTTTGCCTGTTAAACTATTGATTAAGTAATTAAATTTATGTTTTTTTATCAGCTTAAACTTTTAGGATAACTGGTAATTTAACATGGTATCAGAGCTTATCACAGTACGAATGAGGCCCACGCTACTTACCCCGTGACAAGGATCCAGCAAAATATTAGCCCTCACGTGTGGATTTAAATTTACCTAATCTCAATTTAAATTTTTAGGATAACTGGTAATTTAACACTGCCAACCTCCACAATTTTTTGCACCTGCTCCCTCCTTAACCCAAAACCCATCAAACCCCACCTATACGGGCTATACAGAACCCCAAAACCCAATCTTTACTTCTTCTCTTTCCCCACCACTGAATCAAAACAACATCAAGTAGCCCAATACCCAAACACCCACAAAGCACATTGGGCTCTACCTCTTTCCCAAACAACAAACCCAAACCAAAAATCAGCAAGAACCCAAGGAGCAACATTTTTCTCTTCCTTTTCCTTCTCCACCCACCAAAGCCTCCTCCTCCAAACACCTTCCAAAACCACACACCCCCTCCTCCATTTCCATCACCACAGCCCATTTCCTCAATTACCAAATCTAACGGCTGTGGTAAAATGTTGGTTTTTGAGGCCATGATTGAAATCAATTCGAGTGCGAACCGCGTTAATCTTTGAGACCCATTTCTTCTTTTGCTTTCTCTTGCGCATATAACTGGTTGTTGGGCCTTTCTTGCACAGATAATTGGGTTTTGTATCTGGGTCTTGGGTCTATTTATAATATGTTTAGGGAAATGTCCTCTTTCGGCCTGCTGGGCTATATATATATATATATTTTATTATACAAAAGTTTAATTATTTAAGTAAATTTTTTATCATATTCATCATTTTTATGAATGTACTATTTATCATCCCAAGGTGAGCTAAGAAAGCTTCATAAGTAAGTTTGAGAAAGCCAAATTCATTTGGAACAAGAATTCTAGAATTTAATGCACTCCTTTTATTGATAAGAAAAGACTTCAGGTGAAAGACCAAACTTTTCCACCAATATTAGGGATGATAAGCCATGGTAACGTGCGGGTGGAATGCTAAGTTTTTTTTTTTTGTTTTGTTTTGTTTTTTTTTTTTTTTTTCTGAATTAAACTATTCATCTTCCATTTCATAAAAATGAGAAAACATCCTGAATTTGAGAAAACTCTAAATTAAAGAGTCAAAAGCTCTAAATTAACAATATCAAAAATACAAGGAAAAATTATATTTTACCCTCCCAAAGTTTAGAGTGATTTTCAATTTGACCTCTAATATTTTAATTTTTGCAATGTACCCCCCCAAGCTTGCAAATTTTTTTCAATTAGACCAATGTTATCCCAAAATTTCCATACTGCCCCTAATTTTTTTTTTTTTTTTTTTAATAAAAAGAAAAAAGAAATTTCGAGGTGCAAAAATGGCCAGATGGCCAAAGGGGTGGCTACAACCACCTCGAATTTTTTTAAAATTTTTTTATAAAAAAAAAAAATTTATGGGCAATATGGGAATTTTGGGATAATATTAGTTGAATTGAAAAAAAAAATAAAAAAAAATTGCAAGTTTGGAGGGGGGGGGGGTGCATTGCAAAAATTAAAACATTGGAAGCCGAATTGAAAATCGCCCCAAACTTTGAAGGGGTAAAGTGTACTTTTCCCAAAATACAAACAAATTTTGAAACCATGGCATGTTTCCTAAACTACAAGAGGACCTTGTTGCCCGACATTGAGGAGAGATGCAAGCTTTCCAAGTTGGGGAACACAAACTACACCAGTGGTTAATCATTTATCCTCTAAAACTTCTTTGAAAACCTTTTTCCTTAAAATGCTCATGTAAATCACAGTGCAAATATACATTGGCATACTTAAATTTCGTAAAGTGTGGGCTCATATTCACAGATAAAAATCTATTTATGTTTAGTAAAAAGTTCTTTTTTTTTGCTTTAATTGTGAACACTGGGTATATTAAATTTTGAGTTTGAATTATTTTTATTCATCACTATTTTGTTCTTCATTATTGATTTTTTTTTTTCCAATTTATAATTGTCTTTGTTCGTGGACATACCTCATAGGAGGAAACCACATAAACTCTTCTGCTATTGATTGTTTTGTGCTATTTTATTGTAATCATGATCTACTACACGACATTTCCAAGTGACATAAATAGTCTACACAAATGATGTAATAGTAGTATTGGTTAGCTAATTTTATGTGGTTTAAAGATGAGTAATGGCTAAAAATTAAACATAAACATTTCACTAACTAACAATATCTTCAAAAACTCAATCCAAATATTTCACGATCCTGATCTCCACTACTCTGATTTGATTACAACAATCAAACTTTTACTTGATACTCAAAATGAAGAATAAAGGTTTAAATTACTCAATATTTTTGAATCAGAATTTCTCAATAATCATACAAATGTATTCTTTGTTAGAAGTTCGCACCCTTCGTAAAGACAGAATTCTAGAAATTTCTTGTGACATTACAAAAATTCTTAAAAATTGATGATCATGGTCATTTCAATACTAATTCAAAATTGAAACCCTTTGCTCTAAAGATAAACTAGCATCACAATCAGAAATTTGAGAAACATAGACATATTTCTTTTTCCTATGTTATTATTGGTATTTTTTTTTCCTTCTTACGCTAAATTCTAGATATCGCAATGAAAATTACATTCATTCCATTTAGAGGCCATATAAGTTCTATCACTTTGACCTAAATGTGGACATCCTATAAGATAATAAGTTAAGGGATTATCTAATAGAGTTCACATATTGGCTCCCCTGTAGTGTTTTGCTCATAAGTTCAAAAGCTACGGTATTGGTATTATTCCAAATTTTATTTGAACAAGAGTTAACGTTGTAATAATTATAAAAATTAATTTTGGTTGATTTTCATGGATGTGGGAATCTGTTGATTGATACACTACTAAAATAGTTATCATTGAAACCATGTGCTCTATACATCTATGTTGGCATGTGACGTGTGTGGAATCATATTATTTGATAATATAAAGTTTAATATACATGTTCACCAAGAATTAGCATGTGAAATCGGGCTTGGCCTCCGAGATAATTTCTCTAGCATCAGTTACGAGTGAATTTTGAATGCTCATGAGCTTTGGAAGATTCTCTAGTGTCAAGTAACGCAGTTAAGGGAATAAGGATGTATATTCTTCTATTTCGCCTTCTTCTTTCATGACTATTGCACCCATGATGCTACATTTTATTATCACCAATCCTGCCAGATGAGAAAGGCCCCTAGCCGTGGCAGATGAGAAGACAAATTTTAATATATCACACTCTACCACTTTTAGAAGTCTCAAGTTACCTACCACTTTTAAAAGTCTCAAGTTACCAAAGAGTGTCAAGAGAAGTTTGCCATGACATATTTCCTTCAAGCATGTCATATATTTGAGAATAAAAGATTCCAAGTCAAGAAAGGCAATAACAGGCATCCTTGAGTTAATAATATACTTAATCTTAGTGTTATTTTGGATATGGAGTTGCTTTAGTTGTTGAAAACCTTCTCTATCTGATTCATTTATAACACTCCCAACACCCTTTAACTCATCTAAATAAAGACTTTCTGATTCCTTTAATAGCATTTTAAACCCAACTTCTCATTGAAAGCTTGTATACAGCTTGAGTTTTAATGTTTTTTTGGCTTCCCCTCCCCATCACACCAATCCCATACATCTCTTAGAAATATTACATATCTTTCTAACTTCTCAAATGTCAAATCTTTTGGCAGAGTGCTAGCATCTCGAATACGTATCTTTAAAATGATCAAATGTGACAAATGCTTTAGCTCAACAAGACTAGCATTATCTCTTTCATTATTGAGTCCCTCGAATACGTATCCCAACGCGCATTGATCCAAGCACAATGTTTGTAAGTTTCTAAGGAAACAAAGTGATGAAAGAAGTGATGATGAAAGTTGCATTTCAATCAAATCTAAAACCATGAGCTTTCTCATCCCTTCACAGAAACTATCTGATATTTGTAAAGGATGATCTCCACCACGCAAAAGCAAGAATCTTAATTCTGGACATTCCAATTCATTAGGAATTTCATGTACATCTACACCAAAAACAAAGAATGCCCTGCATCTTTTCAGTGCATCCGCATCTGGCCATTTATTTAGCCCACCATCAACTCTTACCGCTAGCATATTATGATCCCTTGACGCTATTAATTTAGCAACATCACGAACAAAGTCATACATACAAAAAGAGATATGAGGATTACCCAGCAACAGACAACAGTCATGCATACATAGAATCTACTTCAAATGGATTTTGAAAGCTGAAAATTTCTTGGGGGTCCTTATTCTATATATGCTTCAGTTTTGGCAGATGAATCAGATGCAATTCTTTTAAAGGGAATAGTATAAAAAAGCCCCCCAAACTACCAGCCGTTTGTAATATAGCCCCTCAATGTTCTAAAGGTAATAAAGTAGCCCCAAACTACCAAAATGTATCAAAAAGGCCACTTTTTTTTTTAATATTCTAATAATAACCCTATTCTTTTAACAAATAAAATAATGAAATAATTGTAAAAAAAAACTAAACAATTTTTTAAAAATACAAAAAAAAAAAAAAAAACCAATGGGCTAATAAATACAAAAAAAAAGAAGAAGAGTTTTTTAGAATAAATAAATAATTAGTCACTATAGTTGGTCTAAATTACAAATTGGTTCATGTTGTATTAAAGTAAGATCTCGAGTAAAAAAAGTTTTAATCGAGATCTTGATTACAGGAACTAAATTATTATTTTTGGAATATCTCAACAACCGTACCTTTTATTTTACTTTAATACGACATGAACAGTTATTGTAGTTGGCCTAAATTTGTCACTGTAGTTGGCCTAAATTATTTATTTATTCCAAAAAACTTTTATTTTTATTTTTTTTATTTGCCCGTTGGTTTTTTTGGATTTTTTTAAAATTGTTTGGTTTTTTTTTTTTTTTACAATTATTTTATTATTTTATTTTTTAAAAGATTATGGGTATTATAGGAATATAAAAAAATAAGTGACATTTTTTATACATTTTGGTAGTTTTGGGGTTACTTTATTACCTTTTAAACATTTTGGGCTATACTGTAAACGGATGGTAGTTTAGAGGACTTATATATATATCGTTCTTTTAATTGAGTGGTAGTTACGACACATGTTTCTTGAACAACAAGATTTTCAAAAAAAACTCAACTTTTTCATAATTTTTGGTTTGCAAAAATAATTTACATTGAATTGGTTGTGCCATATAATCTTCAAGTAAACCATGTAGAAAATTTTTCGTTTTTTCCAAACTAGGGATTGGAACCTACAGAATTCATCAAGTATGTGTTTGTTGGAACTAATAGCTCGTATTAACACCAGTGGAAGGCCAAGTAGACGGGAGTGGAGTGAACGTTGCAATAGCGATGTTCATGGAGTGGGAGTCTACTATCCCATGGGCGTAATTAAGTTTGCGGAGGAAACGATTAGGTTGCGGGGGTGCGGGGGCAACGCCCACGCGGTACGATACGGGGTATTTTGGGAATTTTCAAAATACTTTCGTACACTTAGGGTTTAGGATTTTTCCTATATATATGTGATGATGTAACTCTGAATCATTAATAACAAAATACAACCGCCTCTTTGTAGACGTAGGCACATTGCCGAACCACGTTAAATCTGTGTATTTACTCTCTCTTAGTTTCTCTCTTTTCAATTCTGTATTGTTCATCATTATTATGCGTGGTAACAACAGTGTTAATGATATTCTAACCATCATATTGAAGACAAAATACCAAGTAAGGATGAAAAGTCGAGGGAACGAGTATAAGGTAAAAAATAAAAAGTCGACCTCTCTGAACTATTAAAGAAGAGTAATGGCTAAAAATTAATCATAAACAGGTCAATAACTAACAGTATCTTCAAAAGCTCAATCCAAATATTTCACAATCTTGATCTCCTCTACTCCTATAAGTATGTATGTTCTACTTTTATTTTGCCTTCTTCTTTCATGACTATTGCACCTATGATGCTACATTTTTACTATCACCAATCCTTCCAATTGAGAAAGGCCCCTAGCTATGGTAGATGAGAAGATAAATTTTAATTTATCATACTCTACCACTTTTAGAAGTCTCAAGTTGCCAAAGGGCGTCAAGAGAAGTTGACCATGACATATTTCTTCTAAGCCCGTGAAGTGGCATGTGAAAATCAGGCTTGGCCACCAAGATAATTTCTCCAGCATCAATTATGAGTGCATTTTGAATGCTCATGAGCTTTGGAAGATGCTCTAGTGCCAAGTACCACAGTTGAGGAAATAAGGATATATGTTCTACTCCTATTTCGCCTTCTTCTTTCATGACTATTGCACCCATGATGCTACATTTTACTATCATCAATCCTTCCAATTAAGAAAGGCCGCTTGCCATGGTAGATGAGAAGACAAATTTTAATTTATTACACTCTACCACTTTTAGAAGTCTCAAGTTACCAAAGGGCATCAAGAGAAGTTGGCCATGACATATTTCGTCCAAGCCGTCAAATTTTTTAGAATAAAAGTCTCCAAGGCAAGAAAGGCAATAACAAGCATCCTTGAATTAATAATATACTTGATCTCAGCGTTATTTTGGATATGGAGGCATTTCAGTTGTTGAAAACCTTCTCTATCTAATTCATTTCGAACACTTTCAACACCCTTTAACTCATTTGAATAAAAACTTTATGTTCCCTTTAATAGCATTTTAAACCTAACCTCTGATTGAAAACTTGTATTCAGCTTGAGTTTTAATGTTTTTGAGGCTTCTCCTCGCCATCAAACCAATCCCATAAATCTCCTAGAAATATTACGTTTCTTTCTAACTTCTCAAATGTCAGATCTTTTGGCAGATTGCTAGCATCTTGAATACGTATCTTTAAAATGATCAAATGTGACAAATGCTTTAGCTCAACAAGACTTGCATTATCTCTTTCATTATTGAGTCATTCAGCCTCCCATTCATAGCAATTGTTTCCCATATATAGCTCTTCTAATGCGACCAAGCTTGATAGGACATTAGGTGCAATCACTTTAAGTTTGAAACAATGGCTCAAATCCAACAGCAGCAAACGACACAGCAACCCTATTTCTTTTGGCAACTTTGAAATATTAGATTCACGAAGGATAAGAATTGATAAATTCTTGAACTCTCCAACCACAATTATGTCTCCCAACGCGCATTGATCCAAGCACAATGTTTGCAAGTTTCTAAGGAAACAAAGTGATGAAAGAAGTGATGATGAAAGTTGCATTTCAATCAAATCTAAAACCATGAGCTTTCTCATCCCTTCAAAGAAACTATCTGATATTTGTAAAGGATGATCTCGACCACGCAAAAGCAAGAATCTTAATTCTGGATATTCCAATTCATTAGGAATTTCATGTACATTTACACGAAAAACAAAGAATGCCCTGCATCTTTTCAGTGCATCCGCATCTGGCCATTTATTTAGCCCACTATCAACTCTCACCACTAGCATATTTTGATCCCTTGACGCTATTAATTTAGCAACATCATGAACAAAGTCATACATACATAAAGAGATATGAGGATTACCCAGTAACAGACAACAGTCATGCATACATAGAATCTACTTCAAGTGGATTTTGAAAGCTGAAAATTTCTTGGGGGTCCTTATTCTATATATGCTTTAGTTTTTGCAGATGAATCAGATGCAATTCTTTTAAAGGAAACAATATAAAAAAGTCCCCCGAATTACCAGCCGTTTGCAATATAGTCCCTCAATTTTCTAAAGGTAATAAAGTAGCCCCCAAACTACCAAAATGTATCAAAAATGCCACTTTTTTTTTTTTTTAAATATTCCTATAATAACCCTATTCTTTTAATAAATAAAATAATGAAATAATTGTATTAAAAAAAAAAACTAAACAATTTTTTAAAAATACAAAAAAAAAAACCAATGGGCTAAAAAATACAAAAAAAAAAAAGTTTTTTAAAATAAATAAATAATTAGTCACTATAGTTGGTCTAAATTACAAATTGGTTCATGTTGTATTAAAGTAAGATCTCGAGTAAAAAAAGTTTTAATCGAGATCTTGATTACATGAACTAAATTATTATTTTTGGAATATCTCAACAACCGTACCTTTTATTTTACTTTAATACGATATGAACAGTTATTGTAGTTGGCCTAAATTAGTCGCTGTCGTTGGCCTAAATTATTTATTTATTCCAAAAAACTTTTTTTTTTATTTGCCGGTTGGTTTTTTTTGGATTTTTTAACTCCTAGAAATATTACATATCTTTCTAACTTCTCAAATGTCAGATCTTTTGGCAGATGGCTAGCATCTCGAATACGTATCTTTAAAATAATCAAATGTGACAAATGTTTTAGCTCAACAAGACTAGCATTATCTCTTTCATTATTGAGTCCAGCCTCCCATTCATAGCAATTGTTTCCCATATATAAACTCTTCTAATGCGACCAAGCTTGATAGGACATTAGGTGCAATCACTTTAAGTTCGAAACAATGGCTCAAATCCAACAGCAGCAAACGACATAACAACCGTATTTCTTTTGGAAACTTTGAAATATTAGATTCATAAAGGCTAAGAATTGATAAATTCTTGAGCTCTCCAACTACAACTATGTCTCCCAACGCGCATTGATCCAAGCACAATGTTTGCAAGTTTCTAAGGAAACAAAGTGATGATGAAAGTTGCATTTCAATCAAATCTAAAACCATGAGCTTTCCCATCCCTTCACAGAAACTATCTAATATTTGCCAAGGATGATCTCCACTACGCAAAAGCAAGAATCTTAATTCTGGACATTCCATTTCATTAGGAATTTCATGTACATCTACACCAAAAACATAGAATGCCCTTCATCTTTTCAGTGCATCCACATCTGGCCATTCATTTAGCTTACCCTTAGCTCTCACGACTAGCATATTATGATCCCTTCACGCTCTTAATTTGGCAACATCACGAACAACATCATGCATACATAAAGAGCTATGAGGATTACCCAACAACAGACAATAGTCATTGATACATAGAATCTACTTCAAATGGATTTTGAAAGCTGGAAATTTCTTGAGGGTCCTTATTCTATATATGCTTCAATTTTGGCAAATGAATAAGATGCAATTCTTTAAATTGAGTGGTAGTTATAGCACATGTTTCTTGAACAACAACATTTTCAAAAAAAGAAAAAAAAACTCAACTTTTTTCATAATATCTTGTTTACAAAAGGAATCTACAGTGAATTGGTTATGCCATATAATCTTCAACTAAACCATGTACAAAATTTTCGTTTTTTTTCCAAATTAGGGAATGGATCTTTCAGAATTCATCAAGTATGTGTTTGTTGGAACTAGTGGCTTATATTAACACCAATGGAAGGCCAAGTAGACGGAAGTCTACTGGCCTATGAGTGTAATGAAGTTTTGGGGGGGACGATTAGGTTGTGGGGGTGCGGGGTCAACAGCCACACGGTGCGATACAGGTTATTTTGAAAATTTTCAAAATACATTTGTACAATATAAGAGCTTTTCTAAGGTTCTACCACCCAAAAAAGTATAGATTTTCTAAGTCGAAACTGAAGGCCTTTGCTCCAGGGATGAACTAGCATCACAATTAGTAAATAGAGGATAGATAAGTCATCTACATCCCCGGGAGACTAATTACTTTCTTTTTCCACTTTTTTTTTTTCCTCTCTCTTTGGAGGTAAAATTTCAGATATGGTAAAGAAGATCAAGTAATTCGTTCCATTTATAAGTAATATCAGTTCTATGACCTATACCTAAATGTGTGGATATTTAATGAGATTAGTTCAGGCTCTTATGTACCTCATCAACCAAGAAAATGGGTTGTTTAATCTCAAGTTGGCTCTCTTGAAAGCTTAAAAGTTCATAAGCAAATATCACAACTTTTGGACACCAAACCACCATCCAATCTTTTAGCATTGGCCATTCTGAAATATGAACTCTTGGGTAAAACTACTTGAGTCCTGGTAGCACAGCAACATGAATGGCAATTAGTTACACGAAGACAAACCTAACTATTTGTTGCATTGCTTCTTCCTCTTCAACAATTTCCTCCAGTACCTTACAATCAACTATCACAAGTTGCTCCAATTGTGTGAGACATCTAGCCACATAGGCTGAAAATAAACTTTTCAAACTCGTACATCCTGCAACACATACTCTTTGTAGATTGTGAAAGTTGAAAATTGGTTTGGGGTCTTTACTCCATACATGCCTCATATTGGGCAGTGAACTCAAATACAACATTTTCAACTAAATGGCTGTTGAAGCATGCGTTTCTCTAACATTTGGCCTTTGCAGTCCATAAACTTCTTGTAATGAGCCACAATCAATAACCGAAAGCATCTCTAGACTTTGAAATATTGTCAACATATTAGATTGAAAGATGTTCACAAGATTTTCGCAAGACTAAACATTCATATGCTGGAGCTTGTAAAACGAATCAACAGCAAATTGGTTCAGCCATATGATTTTCAAGTCATCAATGTGGAAGATTCTCAAATATTCCAAACTAGGGAAGGCAACCTACAGGGTTCATTGCATGTGCTAATTACATACATATTCGTACTAACTTGCATAAAGGATTTTTTTTTTTTTTAAAAAAAAAAATTATGATAAAAAAGGGGAAGGCTAAAACAAAGGGAACAAGTAAGAAAGATGTACCTCTTCATTGAAGAGAAGTTGCACAACAATATGAGGGCTCTCCTCTACATTCATTTCCTTGAGTTTTTTGCTGGTCATCATGCCAAAACTAACGAGTTTGGATACAAATGTCTATAATTGAGGGAAAAGATCTATCGACAATGTCTTCAAGGATGGAAATCTGATATTAGTTCCTTCAAATAATCTTTTTAAGATTGGAAGCTCTGTTAAGGACAGGTATTCTAGTCGAGGGAATAACTCTTCAGGAATTATTTCTTCTACTACTCCTAGATCTTCAGTGACTATTATCTCTTCCATTACCTTACATTGCATTATGTAAAGGTATTTGAGTTGCACCATATATTTAGCTATAGATGATGACAAAAGATTTTTTATAGGGGAAACTTCACTTTAGACCCCTGAACTTCCACGCGATTTGACAAACACTCCCCCGAACTTTAAAATCTCTCAATTTGGACCCCTGAACTTTCAATTGCTCTCAATGTTAACCCATTTGTCAATTTTAGCCATTAAAAAAAAAAAAAAAAAAACCTATTTTTCTTTCCTTTTTTTTAAAAAAATTAAAAAACGTTTTGAAAGTTGAAATTTTATATAAAAATCAGGGGTATAAACATCATGTATCATTCAAAATCTGACGGAGGCGTCCACATTGAGAACAATTGAAAGTTCAGGGTCCAAATTGAGAAATTTTAAAGTTTTTTTTGGGGGGGGAGGGGTAACACCCTGGCCCCATATTGGGAAGATGAGAAGAAACCTACATAGAGTAGGTGGTTTATAAAGATAGTCATAGGTGCTAAGTCCCACATTGCCTAGTTACTAGGTGAAACTAGGTTTTATAATGAATTCTAGGAAAACTCCAAATTGATTAGTCCTTTTGGGGTGATAGCGCAAGTATGGCTAGCGCTTTTTCTTGGGTCGTTACAAGTGGTATCAGAGCCACCTAATAACACCAGGTCATGTGGTATTCGAGCACTGCATGACGTGGCCTGACGAGGACGTCAGGAATTTAATAGTGGGAGTTATTAACACTCTGGTCCCATATTGGGAAGATGAGAAGAAGCCTACATAGAGTAGATGGTTTATAAAGATAGTCATGGGTGCTAAGTCTCACATTGCCTAGTTACTAGGTGAAACTGGGCTTTATAATGAATTCTAGGGAAACTCCAAATTGACTAGTACTTTTGGGGTGATAGCGCAGATATGATTAGCGCTTTTTCCTAGGTCGTTATAGGGGGTTGTCAAATCGCGTGGAAGTTCAGGGGTCTAAAGTGAAGTTTCCTCTTTTTCATATTATCAAAGCACTCCGCGGTCAAGGTTGACAAATTTTGAAACCGTGGCATGTTTCCTAAACTACAAGAGGACCTTGTTGCCCGACATTGGTTGTAATGTACGTCTTCCAAGTTCCAAGCCTATTGAGGAGAGATACAAGTTCTCCAAGTTGGGGAACACAACCTGCAATAGTGGTTAATTATTTATTCTCTAAAACTTCTTTGAAAACTTTTTTTCTTAAAATAATCAAGTAAATCACATTGCAAATATACATTGACATACTTAAATTTCGTAGAGTGTGGGCTCATATATATATATATATATATATATATATGGGTAGTAAAAAGTTTTTTTATTATTTATTTATTTTTTTTTTTTTAACTATGAGACTTTGGGTATATTTGATTTTTATTTTGAATTATTTTTCTTCATCACTATTAATTTTGTTCTTTATTATTGATTTTTTTTTTTTTTTCCAAATTATAATTGTCTCTGTTCGTGGACATACCTCATTGGTGGAAACCATAGACTCTTCTACTCTTGATTGTTATGTGCTATTTTATTGTAATTATGATCTATTACACGACATTTCCAAGTGACATAAATAGTCTACACAAGTGATGTGATAGTAGTACTTGTTAGCTAATTTTATTTGGTTTAAAGACAAGTAATGACTAAAAATTAATCATAAATAGGTCAGTAACTAACAATATCTTCAAAAACTCAATCCAAATTTTAATTTATCACTCTGCCACTTTTAGAAGTCTCAAGTTACCAAAGGGCCTCAAGAGAAGTTGGCCATGACATATTTCTTCCAAGCCCGTGAAGTGACATGTGAAAATCAGGTTTGGCTACCAAGATAATTTCTTCAGCATCAATTATGAGTGAATTTTGAATGCTCATGAGCTTTGGAAGATGCTCTAGTGCCAACTAACACAGTTGAGAGAATAAGGATGTATGTTCTACTTCTATTTCGCCTTCTTCTTTCATGACTATTGCACCCATGATGCTACATTTTACTATCACCAATCCTTCCAATTGAGAAAGGCCCCTAGCAATGGTAGATGAGAAGACAAATTTTAATTTATCACACTCTACCACTTTTAGAAGTCTCAAGTTACCAATTAAAGGGCGTCAAGAGAAGTTAGCCATGACATATTTCTTCCAAGCCCATCAAATTTTCGAGAATAAAAGTCTTCAACGTAGGAAAGGCAATAACAGGCATCATTGAGTTAATAATATACATGATCTCAGCGTTATTTTGGATATGGAGGCGCTTCAATTGTTGAAAACCTTCTCTATCTGATTCATTTCGAACACTCTCAACACCCTTTAACTCTTCTAAATAAAAATTTATGTTCCCCTTAATGGCCTTTTAAACCAAACCTCTGATTGAAAGCTTGTATTCAGCTTGAGTTTTTATTTTTTGAGGCTTCTCCTTGCCCATCAGACCAATCTCATACATCTCCTAGAAATATTAGGTATCTTTCTAACTTCTCAAATGTCAAATCTTTTGGCAAATTGCTAGCATCTCGAATATGTATCTCTAAAATGATCAAATGTGACAAATGCTTTTGCTCAACAAGACTAGCATTATTGAGTCCTTCAGCCGCCATTCAACGCAACTGTTTTCATATACAACTCTTCTAATGCGACCAAGCTTAGTAGGACATTAGGTGGAATCACTTTAAGTTTGGAGCAATGGCTTAAATCCAACAGCCGCAACACCACAACCCTATTTCTTTTGGCAATTTTGAAATATGAGCTTCAATTGTGTCACTATTTTTATAGCAGCATTAACCAAATGTTGCACGTTAATCTCTCTTAGCCCACTTAACTTCACTACCTAGTTCTTCACACTCTTTTTAGTGAAGTTACAGGCTAAAAGAGATAACATGCAACATTTGGTTGATGCTGCTATAAGAAATAGTACCACAATTGAAGGTGGATGAGATTTCAAAAGAGGCCGCAAAATTTATTGAGGACGAATGCCTCAACTTGATGCTGCGGCATCAAGTTTAGAGGTGCAACCTACCGGGCTCAAGACATCTACCTCGCTAGCTGTATTTATGTACGGGGATCACAGTACACGGGTAAGTTGTGTGCTTCAAATAATCGGTCAAGGACAAGTCAACCACATAAAGTATGATCAAACAATCTCAGTCGTTTAAACTACAGAAATTTGTTTCTCATCACAAATTCATTCAAATGGGACGACCAGTAGTTAATAAATAGACCTAAGACCATATCGAATCCGAAAGCAGAAAGATGGAGCAATCTCAGATGTTCTCTTTGTTAAGGTTGGGTATCGGTCATATCGGTTCGATTAATGGGCTTATCGGTTGGTAACCGATAAGAAATGTTACTGAAAATTATCGGTCATATCGGTAATCGGTTAACCGGTCGGTTAAATCGGTTTTTTGTCGGCTTTTTATTGGGTTTTTAACTGGTTGCTAATTGGGCCAAAAATTAATTATTTTGGAGGCCCAAATACATTTTGTTGGGGTAAAGTCTAAAATAGCTTATTAAAAATTAGTTATTTTGAGGTATATTTTTTGCTAAAATAGCTTATAGAAGCTTTTTTATTTATTTTTTATTTTTATATTGATCCACTACAATATAAAATAAAAACCAAAACGACGTGGTTTTGGTTTCAATAATAAATATAAAATTATAAAAAATTAAAAATTAAAAAAACTTATTGGTCATATCAGTTTTTCGATAAGAAATTATTAACCGACCGATAAGCTTATCGGTATAAAATTTTTAACCGATTACCTACCGATAACTATCGGTTACGGTTACTATCAGTTCTGTTAAATTCAGTAATCGATCGGTAATCGGTAACCGATTAATCTGTCCACCCCTACTCTTTGTTGTGGAGCCCTTGCATAGACGGTTTTTCATGTAAACCCGTGATTCTCCTTCGGTTTGACTGGACCAATAAAAGCATAATTAGGAGAAAAATAGAAATGTTTTCCGTCTTCCTCCGGCGCCCTGATGAATCTGTGATTTGTAACTGATTTCTCTAGTTTAAACGGCTCAGATTGTTGGATCTTGATTGACTTGTCTTTGAACGGTTAGGCTAATACATGGATAAAAGTACTCAACAGAGTACACAAGATTTCCTGTGTGGTGGGACCTGTACATCCAGCTGGCGATGGGATTGAGGGAGAGAGATGTTCTTATGTACGTATGACCAAGTTAATAAAATTCAAGGTATTTTGATAAATTATAGACTTATAGTTTTTGCGTTGTTTTACGCATGGCATGGATGATGATGGAGCCCAGCTGTCATTTTTTCAATCTTGGAGCTGAAAAGTTATTCTGTTAATGGCGACAAATATTTTAAAGAGAGACATAAATTTAGTCTAATCGGTAAACTGTTATTAATAAAAAAGTTATCATTCAAAATACACTAAATTAAAAAAAAAAAAAAAAAGAATTTAAAAGAGAGAGAATTATTTTTTACTATTAATGACGTTAAAAATTTAATATTCATTTTAAATATTTATAGACACTTAACACTATTTTAAATGGATTAGAAAATATTTTTTTCAAACTAATCATTTTGAAGAAATTTATATCCAAAAAAAAAAAAAGCAATGGGTCCTATAGCATAAAATAATAATTATTATTATTATTGTAAAAGAACAAATATATATTAGTCCGGATAAAATAGTTGGAGAAAATATAATGTATACCTGGGAGATTAGATGACTAAGACCATCCTGACCCTACTCATCGCCACGTGTACGCCCCAGGTAAGTTGGACGACAAGCTGATAATACAAAGTTGAAGGACAACGCGTGGCAGAGAGGGAGGGCATTCCGTAATTTCATCACAAGATTAAGATGATAACGGACATTTTTAGCAATTTTGGGGTTGAAGAGAAAGCGGAGAAAAAAGGAAAGAGGTTTTTTTTTTTTTTTTTGGTAAAAAAGGAAAGAGGTATTATTATTATTAATGTGTTCTTTGATATTCTCTTCTGAGTTAGCCTTCTCCTTCTAAAGTCGACTTAGGGCCTATCCGGATAATGTAATTAGGCTTTAGACCCTAATTATTGGTTGCTTTTTCTTTTTCTTTTTTTCATTTTCCGACAACTTTTTTGTTGTGATACATGTACTTTGTCAAGGGCTAGGAAACTCCCATATGAAAAAAAATATGAATTTCAATGGCTACAAAAAAAAAAAAAAATTGCTAATTAGGAAAATAATTAGGCTTGTTTGTTTCAGCTTAAAAAAATAATAATAAAACATATTTTTGGTATTTAGTGTAGTAGAAAATAATAGTCAAACCAAAAATATTTTTGATTTAACCGAAAAAAACTTATTTGATTTTTATAAAATAATTTTCCTTTTTTAAAAACATAAACCATTTTTCGAATTTGAGCTTCTCCTTCTCAAATTGTCAGAGTTCACTGGACCATCGCTGGAGGTTGTTGGAGTTGCTAGCCGTTTTCCGCCATCATTTATTTCCCGTACAAGCCAAATGCCAAAAAATATTTTTAGAGAAATCTTTTTTTTTTTTTTTTTTTTTTTTTTGTATTGAAAATATTTTCCAAAAAATAAAAATATTTACGTTAAAACAAACAAAACCTTAATTGTGTTAAAAATGTTAGAAGCATGTGATAGAAGAGGTTTAGAACAGGAAATTTCGAAATTAGTTTTTGAGACAAGACTTGTGACTAATTTAAAGTCTTCAAATGTTCTACTCCACAGTTTTGATATATATATATATATAATATTTGGTAATATTTTAATATTTTACTATGTATCATATATTTTTGTAAAGAGTTTCTACTTAATTACTTAATAACTCTCCTCAAAATTTATGACCATAAAAAATAGACATGAGTATGTATCATTTAATAATCGAGTATAGTTTTGTGTTTACGAATGACTTGTTTAATAATCAAGTTGAGCTTAATCGGCTCGAGCTTGAGTACAAAAAACCTAACCAAATCACATCTTGTACAAAGTAAATGACATTAAACTTTAAAAAATTTACATCGTTTAGAACAAAATGACAATTTATTTTTTATTTTTTATTTGATGTTGTGTATAAGAAGGGATGCTAGATTTATGACGTTTAATTACAAGCAACATAAAAATATTAATTAATGACGTTTAATAAAAAAGATACTAAATTAAACATCACAAAATATCGATATTTAAAGTAAATGATGTATTGAGCAAATGTATGGACATATTAATGTTATGTTTTATTTGCCTGTGTAAATAGTGTTTTCAAACAATGATTATGATTTTATATTGTTTAGAGTACAGGATGTAGTAGTTAAAGGAGTTTTATTTGATTTTGTGCATTAATGGACATATTATTTTAAAAACAATGAGAATTATTCCAATATAAGTTTTGACATATTAGAAAATGAATTATGATACAATTATGAGCTCAACAATTTCAGTTCCACCCCACTATGCCAATAGTTTTTATTACAATCATTCTATGAACCATCAGCTCTCTAGCCAGCTCTACTTCTTGCTATGCACCAACCCTACCCAATATGTTAGAATGAACATAAACTCTGCTCGATTATGCAGCTTCTCACTTGGTCAACTAGAATCACACTTTCATGAAGAGAAAAGATAAAAATCATTCTTGTATCCTCTTGTATTCTAGTAGTGATTAAACTTTTATCCATATGCATGAACATGATTTGAGCACAGAAGGGAAGGTAAAATGGTTCAACGACCAACCCTTTTGCTGCATTTCTCTATACATAAACAAAGCCTCATCTAGGTTCTAATGTTAACCTTTTATCATAGAGTTCCAAATGTATAAACTAGGCACTCAATTTGGTTAAAGGCCAGGTTTGCAAAATTGAAGTCTCCAGCTTCAGAACTTGTGCATGATATCAATAAGCCTGCTCAGGTCTGAAGGGGATTGCGCTTTTTTATAACTGATGTGATCATTTGCCCATGAAACTATTTCAACTCAGTCATGGTTCTGCAGTTAATCTACAAAAAGTGGTGGAGAAATGGAGTTGTACTCCCTTCATGCGCTTCTTTGTTGAGAAAAGAGAGAACATATAAGACGGGAAGGTCTTTGGGGTATTTCCCTGGGCAGATATAAGAGCTTGTTGATGTAATTAAGTATCAAAAAACAGCTAGCTAGCCCTTAGAAAACCACTTTCACTTCAATAGGAGCACATACAGAGAAGTTCGGGTGCTAATGCTACATTTCAAGATACCATGATTTTCGACTCTATGCAGACTGCAAAGTACCTCAAATGGACAATCACTAATCGGACTACCAACAACAAGTTCATATAAATTTTCAATCAAAGAATACATATTATGATTATAGGAAAAAATGCACACAAAGAATTAAATGAATCATCTTTTCACTGTCCATGACAAGAAAAAAGATTAAACAATGACATTCTAGAAAGGAAAAATCAAACCTCCATCTTTGTTTTATAGAGCTCTTTCACAATGCTCTACCACCTTTACCTCTTCTTCTTCTGCCAATCTCCATCATTGGAGGACAAACCCTAACCCTTTCAACCCATTTTTGCACCTGCTCCCTCCTTAATCCAAAACCCATCAAAACCCCACCTACACATAACCCGAAAACCCAATCTTTACTTCTTCTCTTTCCCCACCACTGAATCAAAACAGCATCAAGTAGACCAATACCCAAACACCCACAAAGCACATTGCGCTCTAACTCTTTACCAAACAACAAACCCAAACCAAAGATCAGCAAGAACCCAAGGAGCAACATGTTTCTCTTCCTTTTCCTTCTCCACCCGCCAAAGCCTCCTCCTCCAAACACCTTCCAAAACCACACACCCCCTCCTCCATTTCCATCTCCACAGCCGATTTCCCCAATTACCAAATCTAACGGCTGTGGTAAAATGTTGGTTTTTGAGGCCATGATTGAAATCAATTCGAGTGCGAACCGCGTTAATCTTTGAGACCCATTTCTTCTTTTGCTTTTTCTTGCACATATAACTGGTTGTTGGGCCTTTCTTGCACAGATAATTGGGTTTTGTATCTGGGTACGATGCGAAAGCAAAGGTGAGGAGCGAATAAAAGACAATTTCGGTACAAAAATGGTGGTATTACAAAGGGAAGTATTCATTTCAGCAATTGGGTATGAAAGAAAAAATTTATGCGACAGGTGGGTTTGGGTTTTGAAGTAAAAGGTCTCCCGCACTGTGCCCTCCCTCCGTCTCCGTGCTTTGTGTTCTTGGAGAAGAAATGACCGTTAGAAGGTGCTTTCTCTCACGAGCGTTATTATTGAGCAACGGGAGTAGGATTTTTTGTTCGTAAGTCATGAGATCCAATATATGGGTCTTTGGTCTATTTATAATATGTTTGGGGAAATGTCCTCTTTCGGCCTGTTGGGCTATATATATATATATATACAAAATTTTAATTATTATTTTAGTAAATTTGTTTATCATATTCATTATTTTTATTAATTTACTATTTATCATCTCAAGGTGAGCTAAGAAAGCTTCATAAGTAAGTTTGAGAAAGCCAAATTCATTTGGGACAATAATTCTAGAATTTAATGCACACTCCTTTTATAGATATGCAAAGGCTTCAAGTGAAAGACCAAACTTTTCCACCAATACTAGGGATGATAAGCCATGTTAATGTGTGGGTGGAATGCTAAAGTACAAGCCACCATATCAACAATTTGTTCAAATAGTTTTATTAGTATCTAAAACAGAGGAGCCAAAAAGAGTAGGAATAATAGGATATTGAAATGCTACTCACCTCATTATATTTGTGTAACATTTGTTGTGAGCGATGAAACTCAACCAAAGGCTGTGTTTGGCAGAGGGTTAGACTTGACCTGACTCAAAAATCAAAAAAATTATTCTCAAAATCAACTCCAACATTTTTTATTTTTTACATCACATCAATTACTTTTTATTACTATTTAAATAAAAAAAATCACTAAAAAACAAATTTTTTTTCACTTTTTTATACAAAACATTCTTACTTTTTTTTTCTCTCATATCAATCATATTTGCTACATGACCGTCTCACTCCATTTTTTCATTCTATTGCCAAACACAGAAGAGCAGAACTTTGAAAATTCATTATATTTCAACCATTGAATGAGCAAGCTAACTTTCTTTCGTTATTTTCGTTTTAATGAGAGTTGACACTGATGGAGAAAGGTGGGTCGATGTCTATCTATCAAGTGGATGATATTATCAAGGCGTTGGCTCCATTCTGTCCACGCTTTTCACCTGTACCTAAAATGACTCAAGGGATGGCAAAAGGCAACAAACCTTCTTAATGACATATAAGTTATATAACCACTTCAAAACAAATATTGCATAATCTTAATAAGGAAGCCTCGAGAGCAGAATGCAATACAAATGTGCCATCCCTGCAGAACATGATAAACCTACAATGGGAAGGAAGAGTCATGACACACAGAATTTAATTGGTCACTCAATATCTGGTAGGAAGTGCAACCGATGTGTCATTTTTCCAGCAAATGTCAGCATGGTTGCCGAAGCTCTAGAAAGAAGAAACCAGGATTGGTAAACACACACAACACCCTCCTCCTCTCTATGTATAGATTTATATTGATTTTTGATTTTGATCGTTGTAGTACATATTCCATGCAGGATTATCCGAACAAAAGTTACAAGTGATCTGATCATACAAGTTGGACATTCAACCTTTTACTTGCACAAGGTGCACTCAATCACTCTGCTTTCAATTACTCTGTTTTCAGTTCATACAAATATTCGATTAGCTTAATATATTAGCTATAGAATCTTTGCTAATCATACAAGATATCAGGTCCAGATTCATTAAACTTCAATTGAAAGAACATTTTTTTTTTTATTTTTTGTTTTTTGTCAGCTCCCTATGGTCTCAAGAAGTATGTATTTGAATAGACTGGTATTTGATAGAAGAAGCAATGGCAAGACAGACTTGCAACTAGACAATCTTCCAGGTGGAACAGAAACTTTCGAATCAGTAGTGAAATTTTGTTACGGATGGAAGGTTGATCTAACAGTAGCCAACATTGCTCCATTATATAGTGCTGCACATTTCTTGGAAATGACTGATGATCTTGAACAAGGAAATCTCATATCCAAAACTGAGGCTTTTCTAAGCTTCTTAATCCTTACCTCATGGAAAGACACATTTCAGATTTTCAAAAGTTGTGAGCCCATTTCTTACTGGGCCAAAGAGTTGGGAATTGTGAAGAGATGCTCAGAAGCCATCGCCTTGAATGTTCAAGCAAATAATGTTGAGAACTCAGTGCTTGAAGACAGACATGAGAAATGGTGGTTTGAAGATGTTTCAGCCCTTAGAATAGATCATTTTATTGAAGTGATTCAATCCATTAAAAGCAAAGCGGTGAGATCAGAGCTTGTGGGATCTTGTATAGCTCACTGGACTGCAAAACGGCTTTCAAGAATCACTTTTGGACTTCACAGTTTGAATCCCAAGCATATGACTCACCAGTTGCAAAAAGTTACAACTGAATGCTTGATTAAGCTGCTTCCTGTTGAGGAAAATTCTGTTTCTTTCAATTTTCTACTACACCTTCTCAAGGTAGCTTTAATGGTGAAAATCAATTCTGAATTGCTGAATATGCTAGAAAGAAGAATCTCTTTCATGTTGGAGCAGTGTCGTGTTCCGGATCTCTTAGTTAAGAACTATGGAGATGATGATAGTGCTTGTGATGTGGGCATTGTTATTAGGGTGGTAGAATCTTATGTTTCTTTTGCTGCAAGCAAACCCACACCAAAACTATTTGTTGTGGGAAGGTTGGTGGATGATTATCTTGCACTGGTTTCAAGGGATGAGAAGCTTAGTGCCAAACGTTTCCAGTCACTTGTAGAAGCATTGCCAAAAGATGCCAGGTTTTGTGATGACAACCTTTATACAGCCATTGACATGTATCTCAAGGTACGGAAATATTTTCCTTCACAATAATCAACATTGTCTGAAAATTCAGTTGCTGAACATCATAAAATGGAGAGTTCATGTGTTTTTGATTGGATATTTTAAAAGCTCGATGGCTGCAAAGTTCAAAGCTTAAAACGTATTTGAAATTGCATTGGAAAATATAGTTTTTATCTATAGAAAAAGCCTCATTTTCAAGCTTTTAAAAATGCAGTTTTGAGTTGTTTTAGAGCAAAAAAGTTTTAAAAGCGGTTTTTTAAGTTTTTTACCAAACAGACTCTTGCCTTAAAAGAGTATTTTAAGTATTTTTTAAGCTTCAACTCCAAACAAGCTCTTAACCCTTCAAAACCCATGCTCTATTTTAGTGTTATGGAATTTTATTAATAGACCTCATAACCAGTCACAGAACCACTTTAACTCTAAACTGCGTCTGAATACTTCTTTGGGAGCAACTGTGCAGGCACACCCTAGCTTGATAGAAGAAGAGAGAGTAAGTGTATGTAAAACCCTAGATTACCACAGACTATCCCAAGAAGCACGTGAGCACGTGATGAAGAACGACCGGCTGCCTGCGAAAATCATGACACGATTCATCCTCTTAGAGCAAGTAAACATGACAAGGTCAATGACAGCTTCTGGATCAAATTATAGAAGAACAAAGATTCAGGCAATTCTTAAAGTATCCAAGAGGGGATGGATGAATTCCCGGAAAGAGATAAAGATAATGAAGAAAGAGCTTGACAAAATGAAGGTGCAGCTCAATGAATTACAGATGTGTAAGCTAAAGTTGCAAGGACAAAAGTAGAGATGCCTCAATTAGAAGGAAAAGCTCAGCTTTGTATGAAATACTTTTATGTTGGGTCTTAAATTTTGTACCATTAGATTTCCTGTGTGTGGAGGATGAAGATGGTATTAAATTTATGCATAAGTTCTCTATCCAAATTAAGAAAAGAAATTCCATATGATGGATGCTCTATGACCATTATGTGCCGGCAATATCAGCAGGCAGCCATCACTTGTTCATAAAGATATTGCCAAAGACATTTCCCCTGTACTGCTTGGACTATTTCACAGCTGTAGTGTATCAGGGAAACAAACAAAATTCACTATACTTTTCTAGGCCGCTAATTGATCATGGTAATTCTTAAAGAAATAGTGAAGAGGGGTGTGATTACACCATAACAATGGTGGTCACCCCTGCACCCTATGATCTCCATGGATGGTGATAACTCTTCATGAAGAGGTGCATGGAAGCCTAGGCTATGGGGGCAGTGGGTTATTCATTCGATTTTTTCTGCCATTTTCTTAGTTTTGTTTTCCTCTTGGATTTTCACCCTAACAAGAGAAACCATCCATACAAAAATATTCAAAGATCCAGCAATTGGTATCAAAGCCAGGTTGAAAGAGGAAATTAAAGAACAACGTGAAGAGTAGGGCTATAAATGAACTCAGTTGTTCGTAAACGGCTCGAGCTCGACTATAGTTTTGTTCATTTAATGGATGAACCGAGCTTGAATAGAAATTTAGACTCGTCTATTAAACAAACTGAACTTGTATAAACTCGGCTCGACTCGTATAAGTTTGTTACCTTCATTTTTATATTATTTTTATAGTGTTAAACTTTGTAATTATGAGGGCAGCTGATTTAAAAAGAATTATCCATTATTGGGATTAACTTCTAGGATAATGTTTAGATACTTATAATTAATGATACTTGTACAGCTGGGTACTCCAAAGTTTGTTTTCAAGCTCATCAGGCTCAAGACAGAGGCTAATGATTTACGACTTGAGCCTAGTGAAGCGAACATGAAATTGAAAGGGGTGCACAATGCAACATGCCAATGGCATGAGAAAATTTTACTCTCAATAATATATACATGATGCAATTTTATTCAATAATTTGCTTGTGGCACATATCCTACCAAAACTCTTAATTGTTAGAAGAATCCTGCATTTCCTAGTGATTACTGGAGGAGGAAGGATTTTTTTTTCCTGTGTTAGAAGGGTGGGGTGGCTAGTAATTTTTTATTTTTTTATTGACATGTCTATGCAAGGAGAGGAAAAAGAAATAGGGGGATTCGAACTAATATCTTGCGCTTTATGAGGCGTAGTTCCTAGCCAATTGAGCTACCCCTAGGAACGGGGGCTCGTAAAATTAGTTACTACAGTGGGTTTCCAAATTTGATAAAATTAACTCATTCTTTAAAGGTGCAAGACAATTCTCCTGTTTCTTAACACATTTTGGGGTATTTTTTGTTTTTTATTTGAAAAAGTGTTATGACGCGACATAAATGTAAAAACAGTGTTTTTAGAAAGTTTTTGTTTTGAGAAAATAAAACAAAAGACGGGAAACAAAAATTTACAATTTCTCTGAAAAAAAAAGAAAAAGAAAAAGGAAAAAGAAAAAAAGGGGGTCAATTTATCTATGAGAAGACCTCTCTTAAAAGTAATTAAGAAGTCAGAGAAGGCCTACTTAATTATACTACAAATCATTTAATTCTTTTGTCATGAACCACAGATATTGCTTCATTAATTAGGATATTATTATGATGTGAGCTATCATATATGGAGATGGTAGCATGCGTTGGATTCAGCCTGACAGTAACTTACCCTGATATCAATAATGTGGGTAACAGCAAAATCTGATAGTTGGATAGGAGCAAGCTGAGGAAATGCACTTAATGATATAACTGACAAAGAAGAAAAAAACTCTTTAAAAGGCATGAGCCCTTGACCAACCATGAAGAAAAATTTGTTCAGTTCATTTCCATGATGAAGAAAATGGCAAGAGAAGGCAGCTGTAGCAAGAAGTGTCAGGAAGTATGTAGCACTTTTCCTGCAGAAACTAATGACTCGTGGCCATTTAGAATCAAACTTACGACAGATCATATACGTTGGGATAGCTTCAAGATTCTACCTTCAAAGGAGTTTGAAGAACACATTTTAGGTAACATGAATAAGGATAGGCATAAAGCTTTGGATGAATGGAATCCTGTTGAAATATTTATTTATGATGCTGACACTTGTGAAACATATCCTGTCAAATTGGCAAAGAAAGAGTCCTTTTGGTTTGAACCAATCACACCTTTTCTTGATGAGAAGCAGAGAAAGGGAAAACCCTTTTGCCCTAATGCAGAAATGAAGAAGCAGCCTTGTTATGACTTGGAGGAAGCCAGGAAAGAGTTTGTTTATTCAATTGAGCCTTTTAGACAAATTGTAAGGAAAAGGAATCTCAACTATAACCAGGAGATTGGATTAAGATGGTCAAGTAGCAAAGGTGTTGAGAAGTTGGAATTCTCAGTTTTGTATGTACCAAGGTTGGACTTGCACAGCTTAAGGATTTGAGAGGTAAGTGGAAGAAACATCATAGACATAGGGTCCGTTTGGGATTACAATTTCAATAAGTGTGATTTTAAAAATTATTTTTTTGAAATTGCTACTTTTAAAAATCGCAAATGTATGAGGGCTAATGAGAAGATTCTCAATTAAGTTTGTGTACTTTTGGCCATATATGCAAACTGCTGCTGTATTAAGCATAAAGAGTCTCTCAGAAAACAAACTACTTAACCTCTGTTTTAATTTTACACCCAATACTTTTGCTGATTATGTGATATTTTCAAGTACTAAAGATTTCTTGCATTGTTCAATATGGAGGTTCATGCAGGTAAAGCAAAGTATTCATGTCAAGCAGAGCAAGTTGATATATGAATTGTTCATACAGATAAATTTATTGGAGTTAAAGCATTATTTTTCCATGTTTTCTAATGTAATTTTTTTTAGCACTTTGTGTATCTTGTCTCTCCTTTTCATTTTCTCTCTCTCTCTCTCTCTGTATGATGTTTATACAGTACTTGTTGCTAGATTATTTCAATAAAATAAGTTTTTCTTTCCTTTTTTTAAGTCTTCACTTTCCCTCCACTTCTATATTTTACTTTGTCCCACGTTGAAAGTTAGAAGAACTTTTGTGCTTAAGGGATTGTCTTTCACTAAGAGCATGTCTGGAATTGCATTTGAATGGCCTAAAAGTACTTTTAACACTCAAAAAACCTATTTCAAGAAAAAAATACTCGTTTAATAAACAAATTTAAAAGTGCTTGTAAGGGTCCAAAAAGTCTAAAAATGTATTTTTTGGCAAAAGCTTAAAAATAAAACTTTTGCCTGAAAGCTCTTTTTGACTTAAAAGCTCTATTTCTCAAAGAGACTCTAAATCTAAATTAGTTTTTGGGTACATATGCTTGTGGTGTCATCTAGACACCTAGTGCGCACGCACTTTGCATGCACAAGCCACGAGCCTATCATTTTCGCATGAAATTTGATATAGGTAGGTTCTAATTGTTTTAGCGTAAAATGATTTTAAAAAATATTTTTCGTATTTTTCAATATTTTTTGGTTTGATTGAAAAAAACAAAAATTATTTCTTTAATTTCCTTAAAATAGATTCCTTTTTTTTGAGAAAAAAAAAACAAAAAACAAAACAAAACTATAAACAATTTTTCGAGCTTAATTTCTCATTCTCAAAACGCGCTAACCTGTGGCAGAACTCAAATTTTTAGGTTGAAGATTAAGGGATGGATGATCCACTGTATGACCTATTATCCTAATAAACTTTCATTGATAAACATACAGAAAATACGAATTTACACAATTCTAAAATATATCTTATAAATATTTAAAAAATGATTTAAGGACTATTTCTTAATAATAAAAGATCTTGATCTATTTGTCAAATAAATTTACAAATCTAAGCATTGGAATATGAATCTTAGAAAATGGATCATTTGAATTAGGGTGGACAATTTTTTTTTTGACATGATTCGATATGAATACAATACGAAAGTATTAAATTAGAGTTAAGAGTATGATTATTTTAATTAAATGAGTTGAATTAGAATTAATTTATTATTTTAATACTTATTAATAATTTAATAAGACCAAACCCAATAATATATTTTGAAATCAGAAAGATTATTTGGCAGAGGCTAAAATGTGATATGAACATATATGGGTTTCCTGAGAGTTCGTAGCCTTAAGACTAAAGAAGCGCCATGAACGAGGAGTCCAACAATAGCAGCGCTAGCTCTTCAGGGGACTCGAACCCTTGCCCCATCTGCCTCGGACCCATCGTTCAAGATTCCTATCTTGATAAATGTTTCCGTACGTCTCTCTCTCTCTCTCTCTTTCTCTGTGTGTGTATGTGTTTGATTGCCGAGAAAAATGAAGGAGAAGAAAATATAGTGGGGTTTTGGAACTTATGTTATCACGTTGAGTTTAGTTTCCAAATTATCAAAATTTAACATTTATTTAAGGTTTCGTAAAAAAAAATTCTTCTTAATTTTTGCGTTTCCCCGCCAGCCAAATGTAGCATAAACTTTCACTATCATCAGCGTAACAAGTTAAAAGACTGATTTTCTGTTCAACTTCATGATTTGGGTTCTTACAAAACCTTACAAATTGTTATGTAAGGAAACCCTCTTGAGCATTCTCCTCGTGCTTTTAATAATTTAATCGAAACCTAGTTTATATGAGATTTAAATTTTTATTAAGTTTAATTATATGCTTAAGTTTCATTTTCCCATGAAAGAATTGCCTGAAATAATCTGCTGAGTTTGATTCACAAAAATGTGAAAGTCACTGTGTATATGAAACAATAGTCAGATTATACGCTCATTCCGAAAAGCTATGTAGTGGAATAGAATGCAATTCCATGCTCTTTATAGATTATAAGATTTATGATTTGCTTAGTTTTAAAGGTTACAAATTGAAAAGAAACTAATCATAGCCACTGGCCATTGAATTATCTTATGGTAATGTAATTTCCAAAGTCAAAGGTACATACTTGACTCGACTCAACTCGTTAAGCTTGTACACACACATATTTATATATATGTTGGTATGAATATATTAAAATTATAACATATTATACATACATACATACTAACATGTAAATATATTTATATAACTAAAACATGCTAGTGTAGATGTATACGCTAACATAATAACATTTGTATATATACTAGTAACTATTATGTGTTAAATAACATAATACTAGTATATTAAGATATACATATACTCTGATATAGATCTACTCTCCAATTGTGAGGGGAGAGAACATGCTGCAGTTTTTTTTTTTTTTTTGCAAGCATGACATTGCTGCAGTAAATAATATGCAGTCATTTATTAAGCCTAGTATTCCCATTCTTGTGTTTCAGATAAGTTCTGTTACAGTTGCATTGTACAATGGACGAAAGTGGTTGCTGGCAGGCACTCTCACCCGCCTTCTTCTGTAAAATGTCCTCTCTGCAAGGTTCAGTATAGTCTTTTATCTGGTGTATCCCACTCTCTTTGTTTTGGACATAACATCCTGGGATTATCTATGATTTAAAAGCTTTTCATTTAAGATAAGCAATATGCACTCAAATGTTGCAAAAAGTAATAGACATGCTCGTCTGGCTGGAAAACATTCAAAGGGTGGTTCAGGGCGTGGGGAAAGACCATTATCATAACTGACTGGACATTTTATCTAATTTGCAGACTGAAAATTTAACTATAATACATGGATATGATGGAAGTTCTTTTCAACAGCATCACATTAACCAGGATTTTGGATATAGGTATCTTCCTGGCAATTTCTTTTCTTTTGAGTTTCCCCTTCTACTATGTTATGAGATGTCTTTACTTATGTTACTTTATGTAATGGTTCTGCAGTTTTATCTTGACAAGAGCACACAAGTATAGATTACAGTGCTATTACACTGAACCAGGTCTTATTTGGTTCTTATGACCATCTGTTTTTTACTTTATTTTCTGAGAAAACCACAGTTACCTGTATATATGTTTTTCAGTTAACTGTGTGTTCAATCAGGTATCATAAATGACATATTCAATGCATCACGGTTTTGGAAGTCTCATAAGTATCTTCAGCCAAACCGCTGGCTCCAAAGTTGGTTGAGAAGGGAAATTCAAGCTCTGCTGCAGGTCCATGTCTTAACCAGTTTGATGTTTCCTTAGTAAATATGGGGGAAGCTGTTGCAAATGTTGGTGAAATTTCTGAATTTTGCTTCTTTGTTTTATTTTGCCAATTTGAATTCATTGCCTGATTTCAGCCATTATGAGTTCAAATTTGTCACTATATACCTAAGGTCCCTGTTGGAACTGATGCTCAATGAGTCATGTGAATGTGTTTTCATTGAATATTCAGCCAAAAAATTCTATATTGCTAGAAGTTGTAATGATATCTAACTACCTGTTTTATAACGCAACTACATATAATGTCTCTTGTTGACAAACTGTTTCCTTTTGATACATGTGTAGGAAGAAGATGTTGATATTATTGTGCACCACATACTTGGTGTAATTGATTCGTCCTTGACAAGGTAATATTTTATTACTACTTTCATCTTAAATTGTTTGAAAAATGAGTTGATCATGTAAAGCAGTCGCACAATTCTCAAAATTTATTCCTTCTTCTCTTTTTCCAGAAAGGGTTTAACATAAAAGAATCATTATATTTGATGGTACTGACATTCTAATGATTTTCCCGTTTCAGGAATGAGCAAAAATACCATCAAAAGGTGCCTGAAACAAAACAAGAAGATGTCAAGGCTTTAGTCTCCAATGCTGCAAACCCTTTTCTGGGAGCAAGAACAGACAGATTTGTAAAAGAGTTGGAACTATTTCTTGCTTCAGGCTTGAACATTGAAGCCTATGATGCAGCTTACATGCAGCGGTTAGGCTGGATTTCTCCTGGAGTCAGCAGTGAGGCTTCTAAAGAAGCACTCAATGAACGGACGACTGTAATTCCATACTTGTATATCTTTGACGACGACTCTGATGGACCCGATTAGATGAAGTCCCTATAAACTTTGTATCTCATTCATAAATATTTTGTCACCAGTTTTCTTATCTACTGTGTTTTGTTCCCAAATTTGTGGACCAGTAAAGAGGCAAGGATTTTTTTCCAAGGTTTTTTTTTTTTTTTTTCAATATATATATATATACGGGGCCCCCTTATCTAGATGTTCTGCATCAGAGACGGATTCAAAAGGGGACAGGGGATGGCCATGGCCTCTCCCCAATTCCCCCCAAAAAAAAAAAATTTAGGTGTTAAAAAAAACAAAAAAAAATAAAAAATTATAGGCCATGGCCCTGCCCCCAAAAAATTTATATATCTTGGTCCCTCCCCATCCAACTTTCTGGATCCGTCCCTGTTCTGCATGAAACATCATCCACAGCTGTGGATGTGGTTGCTTTCAAAATAACCGTTTACACACTTTCATCTTTGCCATTGGACTATATTATTAAAACCTGATAAAAATAAATAAAAACAAAACAAAAAAGCTATTATATGTAAAATCTGAAGAAAAAAAAAACAATCTTGCAAATGTGTGATACTGCCAAGTGCCAAGGCAACTTTACCACGTGCTATGGGAAATAGTAATGTTACTATAGCGTCTTCGCATTACGAGTAGTAAAATTTGCCTTGGCCGCACAACTTCTCTGTTTTGGATATGCTGCTGCGGTCGGAGAGCTCAGTAACAGACATGGCAAGAGACTCAGATTATGGAGCTTTCATGGAGAAGTTCCTGCTCCAACCAAGCTCTTCAGCAGATAGGCTTCCCTTGAATGCCCTCACCTTTGCTGTTAAAGACATGTGAGTCATTACTTCAGTTCCATTTCTTTTACTTTCCTTTTACATTACACTCTTTTTTAATACCCTATGGTGGGTACTTGAAATTTCAAAGAATTACCCTTGTTTTCATTTGATTTTGTACTGAAACATGAGTAATGAGTTCAATTATAGGTTTTGCTTATTCTCTTTTCAAGTGTGAGCGCGTGTGGATGGTGTGTGCAAAATCATATATGATGTTAAAGCCTTCGGGATAAGTGATCGGAGTAGTGGTCCTGTTCCCTGACTCTATAATTTATTTTCACTTGTTGAGAGAAGTCCGAGCCCACATTCGAGAGGAGGGTTAGAATATCAATTAAATGATTAAATTTACTTTAAATTTTTGGAATAATCAATGATTTAACATTCCCATTTTCATGTTGTGTACATTTTTTTTATCTGTTGTTCTGCAGATTTTGTGTGTATGTGTATGTGTGTATATTAGCTTTCTCTTACGTTTCAATGTGGAAACAGATTTGATGTGGATGGATACGTGACTGGATTTGGAAATCCTGACTGGTTGAGGACTCATTCGGCTGCCACATCAACAGCCCCGTCCGTTTTGGCCGTCTTAAGTCAAGGTGCCACCTGTGTTGGTAAAACTGTCATGGATGAAATGGCATACAGGTTAGTATTGAGAAAACAATAACTTGATTAGCCTTCTTTTTTTTCTTGGGTAAAAGAAGTTAACATTAACTCCCAGTAGTAATTAGAAATGAGTTTGTATTTTAGAAAATTATCAGAATTTCGGGAAATGATGTCGATTCAATCATGTTTATGATTGTATCTCTATGTATAAAGTATTCTAGTCTAAATAATTGTTTTTGTGCTTTAAAATGATATGGAGCATGATGCTGAACTGAAATATTTCTGTGTAGTTCCCCATTTCTTCCTAAATAGTTGAGGGCTCTCACTTAGTTATTCATCTTGGTAAAATAGGTCCTTGAATGGTCACATCATTGTTACTGGGCATATAATTGATTGACCACTTTTGGCAGTATAAATGGAGAAAACATACATTATGGCACACCTAGAAATCCATGTGTGCCTGATCGGGTACCTGGAGGATCTTCCAGTGGATCTGCTGTTGCAGTAGGTGCAAAGCTTGTAGATTTCGCCTTAGGTAATTTTCTTTCATGAACAATCTTTATGTTTCTTTGCTCATCCTTAATAGATTGAACCAAAAAGTTCTCGCTATCATAGGATCTGACACTGGAGGAAGTGTAAGAGTACCTGCCTCATATTGTGGAATTCTTGGGTTTCGGCCTTCACATGATGCCATTTCTACTGTTGGAGTTATTCCTATGGCTCAAAGTTTTGATACCGTGGGTAAGAAACCAACTATTTGATGGCTTGATTTCAGATGTTTATCTTACATTGAAGTTTAGCTAGGGAAAACTCATCTCCGCACCTGAAAAGTATGGCCGAATGGTGATTGTATATTGTTGAGATTGGCACACTGGTTTAGACAATTATGCAGCAAAAAACCTGTATTGTTCCAGTTTTCCTCATCCTAATAGCTCATACCCAAATGTTTCTTCTTTTATTTCTTGTGAATTATCCATTTGCCAGTTATCCGTGTCTGCTTTATGGTATGTGTCTTTGTGTGTCTATGTGTGTTCATAATAACCTATGGTATGAGTAATAGAGTTTAAGCATTCAGAAGCAGTTTGTGTAGAAGCTTTCTGTTGTACTCAAATGACAAACTCATATCATCAATTTTTCTATATATAATAGACCGGCCAATTGCTGCTATTTTGTTTAGTAGTGCGCTATAGTAATGTCTTCCTCCTAATGTTGTAGAATTCCTTTTTCTTTCTTTTGGCATCTCATTCTTTTGAACCAACTTCTCATCCAGGATGGTTTGCTAGGGACCCTGTGATTTTGAACAGAGTTGGACGAGCACTACTGCATTTACCTGATGTTGGTCCTGTAAGTCCCACTCAGATAATTATTGCGGAAGATTGTTTCCAGCTTTCAACCATTCCAACGGATCGAATTACTCAACCCCTTGTTAAATCAGTGGAAAAGTTATTTGGGGGTAAATGCATTATTCGTATTAATAAGTTATGTGTCTAGTTTTGTATGTGGATGAATTCATACACCATATAAATTTACAATAACTCCATTGTATGTAATGAGATCAATATGTTTCTCATTAGCGAGATGTCACTTCATGTTTTCACTAATAATGCAGGTCATCTTGTAAAGCATGCAGTCCTTGGGGACTATGTCAAGGACAAAGTTCCAAGTTTGAAACCATTCACGAGTAAAGGGAATGCAGATCAAGATTATAATATACCATCTTTAGCAGCACTTTCAAGTGCCATGCGCTTGCTTCAAAGGTGCAGATTCCACTCTCTCAATTGATTTGATCGACTTGAATAATAACTGTTATATTGGTCTGGCTCTTGCTAGATGAAGATACTGTTCTTATATAAATATTGGCTCCTGAACTTATTAACCTTTAAAATCATAGGCATGAATTCAAGATTAACCATGGTGAATGGGTCAGTACTGTCAAACCTGATCTGGGTCCTGGGATAGCAGAACGGGTACGGGAGGCCCTTATGACAACAGATGACAACATGGATATCTGTCACTCTGTGAAGACGGAATTACGCACTGCTCTTACTGCTCTTCTTGGGGTACTCTCTCTCTCTTTCTCCACCTCCAAGTGTATCAGAAACCTAAGAATCTGCTTTATGAAGATTCCATAATCCTCTAATTAAAAGAACTAGTGTACATTTTTCCTTTAAATAAGTTGAGAGCTTAATATGTGATTATGGATGTGTTTTATGAGATTGTATGCATGTGCTTGCATACATACATGTATGCCTCTTAATAGGGCACACCATTATCTCTCATTAACAGAGACATCCCTTCAATCAAGGCAACAGAGATGCTAAGGAGTCAAAGATGCTATCTATGCATTAAAAAAGTCAGATCTAGGAGTAATGTAATGTGATTCTAGTTGTTCCATATCTAGGAGGTTCAATTCATTAATGTGATAAACAAAACCTATAAACAAATAAATAAAACATGATTCTATGCTATTGATGAAAATGAAGCTAGTATATTTAGCCTATATTGTTTTGCTGCAAAAACATTATTAATTCTTGTTTTCCAATATGGTTTTTGTCATCTTTTTTCCCCTAAATTTTCCAAGAGCAGTGAGATTAGTGAGAGTGGCACTACCGGTTATGACTCCATGTTTACATTTCAAAATTGAGCAACTTATAGTAGCAAAAATAGTGATGCCATCTTTTATTTATGAATTCACCTTTTCCACCAGCTTATGTAACACTTGGGAATGATGATCATTCAGGATTTTGGTGTCTTAGCAGTTCCTACAGTTCCAGGGCCTCCACCAAAATTACTAACAGAATCAACTTCATTGGAAACTTTTCGTGCCCGAGCTTTTAGCTTGCTGTCGATTGCGGGAGTATCTGGATTCTGCCAGGTTCTGTGTGTGCGCGTGTGTATTTGTTTGTTTGTTTTGAGACGTGAGAATCTTTCTTTTTCATTGCTTGTTCATGCTAAGACCTTTGGAAAACCACATGATTTCTTTCTGCATATCTGCAGGTGAGCATACCACTGGGGCTGTATGATAATCTTCCTGTGGCAATTTCGCTGTTGGCAAAACATGGCTCGGATGGATTCCTGTTAAATCTTGTCGAGACTCTTTATGACACTCTTAAAGAAGAGGTTGTCATTGCTGAGAGAGAGTTATTGAACTCTGTCTCATCCAAATATTTTATAGTAAGTCTTGTATCCTATTTATAAGACATAAAATTGGAAAAGGTTCTTCTTGCTTGCAATTTTGTGCCACATAGGCTCATTCTTCTTGAAACATTTAATTCCTAACTAATTGACTGTCAATTTATTGCAGCTGAATGGATTAACTTCAGAGGCCAGGACTTTCGCTGATTCTACCTCAAGTTTGAGATGATCAAAGAATGTTGCATGCGGATACAATTGCAGTTGCAGATTGAAGATTTGGAACAATAACTTATCCAGGCCTATTGATTTAGTGTTGGAGATGATACTGTATAATGTGGACAAAGATAGTAGCCATTGAATATGATGGTTAGCATAATCACAACTTAGCATATGGTTGAAAACCTACTCATGATTATCTAAACATAGAGATCTCACATTTTAGTTCATGAAGGGAACCTGCAATATCTGCCATGCTTCATTCTAGCATGAACTTTCTCTTCAGATCTATTTTGGAGAAAATTCAGGTGGGTCAAAGAGGGAAATTATGAATCATTTTATTCCATCTCCCTGCTCTTTTCTCTTCTCATTTATTAACCAAACAATGGAACAGAAGAAAACTACTCAATTTTTACATCCTTTTCTTCTCTCTAGTGGCAAGCCAAACGTGCAAACACAGGTTGATGATGTGACACCAACATTACTTTTTGAATGTGAATCATGTGATAATGGTTTTGACCGGTATTTTGAAGTGATATAGATTTGTGCATCAACTTGTTTGCTAATAATTTTGTTTAAAAAAGTTTTTAATTTATATTTTAAGAGAAATGCTATATACTGGACATGTATTATCCTTCTATTTCTCCAAAATTGATGTGGCGCGATCCTTTAACCCAAAAAACTCATTTCCGAGTAATGGTATACATTATCCTAAAGCCTATGTGACGTGATATCAATGACCGAAACATGCAAAGACATGGGGAGCCATGGCCCCCATGGTTTTCAAATTTTTCTTTCACAATTTTTTTATAAGTTAAATATATATGTATTTTTAGGCTTAAAAATTAGGGTTGACACTTATCAAAAATATGTTTAATCTTTCATCCTTACTTTAGTCCCTCCAGATGAAAAATCTTGGTTCCATCCCTACGTGATCCCCCAATACATTTGATGTATAGAGATTAATTTTTTGGTTAGAAGACAATGTTGGTTGTATTTCTCATTTTTTTTAACGGATAAATGTAAAATTAATTATTGTGATTGGCCTAAATTACAAATTATTCTATGTGGTATAAATAATAATTCAGAGGTCGTTGGGGCTAGGCCAAAATATTTAGACCTTGTAATCAACTTCAGGCAAAACACTTGCCAAATTTTACTAAAAAATTATTTATTTATTTATTTTAAAAAATAAAAGGTTTGGCAACTACCCTTGAGAGAGGGGGGTAGCTCATAGGCCACCCCCAGAAATGGCTAGGGTGGCTTGCTGCCGCCCTAACTACCTTTTAAGTTATTTTTTATACCATTAATCACACGGACTATTTTGAATTTATCCATTTTTTCTAAAGTTGGTTACCATTATCAAACAAGTGAAAGCCCCAAGTCAGACGAAGAAAGAAAGAGAGAAAGAGCATACTCCAAGGTGGGGCCCAGGAGCCGGAAGTCAAAGGTGAAGGTAGGTTGACGCCCTGCACTATCTATTCACTTTCGTCAAGCCGAAATAAAGACGTGTTTGGTGTGATTCTCAAACTTACAACAACTTGTACGCTATGAAAAAAAAAAAATTTGAACAATTGAATATGAGGTCCCACACGATGTTCAAAGTGGAATATCCAATCAGAGACAGGCACGACAGAGAAGAAGGGGCATGGCAGTCAGTTCACACAAGAAACGCATAAGTAAATATTTTACACATTTTATTTTATTTTTTAGGATAGTTAATAACGAGCATCTCCAACATAAATTTTCATTTTATTACTCAAAATACATTTTTTTTATTTTAGCTATTAGTTTTTCACTACACACTCTAACAAGAACATCTATTTTAACTATCTACTCTAATTAAATATTATTTTTCAATTTTATATTATTAGTTTTTTATCATTTCGTTGTCTTCTCCTAAAAAAAAACATAAAAAAAGAAAATATAATAAAATATTACTTACAAGTTGTTACAATAACTTGTAAATATGAAAGTTCACTATAGCAGTAGTAGTAGGAAAACTTTATATTTTACAGTTTCTGTTGAAGCAAGAAAAATTAATAAAATAACTAAATTTAACTAAAAATCTAGTTTAAAAATACTGTTGAAGATACTCGATGAAATGAAAAGAAGGTATATATATATATATATATATATAATTTAATTGAATTTGATTAGGTTCACGAGTTATCTTTCAAGCAGTTAGAATAATCATATGTATTTTTCCTTATCATTCTTTTATTCATCAATTTTATCTCTACTTTTTTTATTCAAATTTTTTAAATGGCGTGCTCATTTAGTACATTTTTACTAGTTGTACTTAAAAAAATGGTAATGAGATACACATACCTACCAATGTGTAACGTGTTCCCAACACCAGCTGATCCAATCCACCAGCGAGACTACATATGACTCTCCGCCAGTTGGATGTCGTTTTACACGTTTGCCGCTCTTCTCTAATCGATGACTTTTACGAATCAATAAAAATTCTTAAAGAGTATACGAACACACACACAGAGTCTACCAAGAAACAAGGAGCATCGAAGTTTAGCAAACAAATAATAATAATTTGGGAGTTGAAGGTGAAGAAATGGAAGTGAGAGTTAGAGCTCCAGGGAAAATCATCCTCGCCGGTGAACATGCTGTGGTGCACGGATCCACGGCCGTGGCTGCCTCCGTTGGCCTCTACACCTATGTTTCTCTTCGATTCCCCACTCCCTCTGGTACTCTCTCTCTCTCTCTCTCTCTCTCTCTTTATTGCCATGTTTCGCTGGGGTGGTTTGGGGCGGCGCTAAATTGGCAGAGATGTGGATTCTGGTATTGGGTTCGGTTGAAAAGTCGATTTGAGGATACCCTTTTCTGCTTTTGTGTACTTGTGCTCTGTGTGTAAACCCTTTTCTGCAATGTATTGCTGTAACCGTTTACTTTGGATTTGTGATTTTGGGGATTGGGTTGAATCGTGTTTGGTTGGATTGCTTTCTTATCACAGTACATACGACTTCTTTTTGTACCCCCAATACATCTTGCATGTATTTCTTTTCACCTCCATTCCCGCCTCTGAGCTCAATCAATCAGTACACGAACGAATACCAATTCCCTTAATTCCAATTTATAGATTTGAATTCAGTAAAGTCTTCCGGAAACGTTGTTTTTCTATTGGGGTCGGACTTGAAACTTTGGTTGCAAGATGAAATATGATAGAAATCATTCCCTTGCCATTGGATGGACAAATACACGAATCTAATGATGGACATGTGGCCCCACAAATCCAATGGTGGATTTGCAAAAGAGTTGAACAGAAAATGGATAAGGGAATGATAGATAACAGCTATCTTGCAAGATACCCTTATGAGCTTTTTCTGATTTTGATTCTATACTTTAATTAGCAAGAGCTTTAGGTGGTAGTACCTGTCTTAAGCAAGTTAAATTTGCAGAAATGAATGTCCTCTTTTTTCCCCCCAATTAGATTAGGTTCTTTTGGATTTGCTGGATTTTTTTTTTTTTTTACAAAAAAAAAAAACCCTTCAAAAGTTCGTTGATGATTTTTTCCCCCTTGTAGTACTTTGTGTTATCGCAACTTCCATTTGTGAGCTGCTTAGAAAAAAAAAAAAAAAAAAAAACTCCCATTTGTGAGCTGCTTAGAAAAAAACTCTTTTAAATTTGAAGAGGTGACGATTCTTCCATTAAGTTATCCTGGCTTTGCACGAACTGATCATGGAGAGCACGTTATGATTTGATATAAATTTGCTGAGATGAAATTTTATTTAGTTGATTGTTTCAACAAAAATAACCAAGAAAGACTTAATACCTTAACAATCTACTTTTGGATATGAAGGAAACAAAAATGGTTCATTTCTGTTCCAGAATGCTAAAATCTGAGCTAAAAAGTTACTTCTGATTTTGTTTTAGGGTAGATTCTGTTTAGAAGGTAAAATGCACGCAATAATAAAGAATAAATCTTTACAGAGAGGAGGATTAGGTGTGGAGCATTGTGCATTAACAGCTCAACGCTTATTAAATACACTTAGCTCAAATAATTTTATCCTCACAACAAGCATTGGAGACTGAGCGAGCAATTTAAATATATGAAATAATGCTATGGCCTTTTTGATTCTACAAACTTTACCACTTCTTTCTTCTTTTTTTTGGCTTTTCTTTTCTTCGACACAATTATAGTTAATTTCTCTTCAGGATCTGTGTTGAACTTATCTCTAACATTATGTGCTTTGTTCATAGACAATGATGACTCACTAAAACTCCAGCTCAAGGATATGGCTTTAGAATTTTCATGGCCAGTTGATAGAATCAAAGAAGCACTACCTGAATTCGGAAGTTCACTCTCTCCAACTCCCACATCGTGCTCAATAAAATCCATGAAATCAATTGCAGCTCTAGTTGAAGAACAAAATATTCCAGAAGCAAAAGTTGAACTTGCTGCTGGAGTTTCAGCTTTTCTCTGGCTATACTCCTGCATCCACGGGTATTTGCATTAGTTTATTTTTCACTATTCTTTTCTTGATATTTTATTTTCTGATGTCCTCTTAATGCATCAGCTTTAAGCCTGCTACGGTGGTTGTCAATTCTGAGCTTCCTCTGGGTTCGGGCTTGGGTTCATCCGCTGCATTTTGTGTTGCACTCTCAGCTGCTCTGCTTGCTTTTTCAGATTCTGTAAGTTTGGATATGAGCCAGCAGGGGTGGTCAGGTTTTGGGGAAGGTGAACTTGAATTGGTGAATAAATGGGCTTTTGAAGGTGAAAAGATAATCCATGGAAAGCCATCTGGACTTGACAACACCGTAAGCACATATGGTATGTGATCTTTGTGAGCTGTGCTAGACAAATCTATCATTTTTATCAAAGTTATACCCCCTAAGAAGTTATCTTCCCTGTTGCTCATTATAATGAGTAGTACTTTGGTATCATTGGGTACCAGCAAGGAATAGGAACATGATAATTTATTAGTAATATGAAAGAGTTGTAAAAGTAGTGGCAACATGAAAAAATTTACTTGTGAAACAGAGAATGAATTCAATACAGAATATCAGTTGACATAAAGAAATCTATTTGTAGAATAGCAGGCTTACATTCCTGTCAGTATCACCTAATCTACTAAAAAAATGTTGGCTACTTGACTTGAATAAGTCATGAGCTATCTAGACAATATTAATGGGCTGCACACGCATTTTAAACGTGTTTACTGTGTATGACTTTTCAATAATTTATAGCATTCTGTTATCCATTTTCACCACCTGCATGCCTCCTGCTGAAAATGGAATAATAAGAATTAAAATAGAAAGAAACATTATCATATTTGGACATTTTATTTGAGTTCGTATGTTAGCCAACTTCACCATAGAGTATTTTGTTTCCTTTATCTCCCAAATGCAAGAGGGTTGCTGTAAAATGAATTAAAATTTTGAAATTCTTATGCCACAGGCAACATAATCAAGTTCAAATCAGGTGCTTTGACACGTCTCAAGTCAAATATGACACTCAAAATGCTCATTACCAACACTAAAGTTGGGAGGAATACAAAGGCATTAGTTGCTGGTGTTTCAGAGAGGACCATAAGGCACCCTGATGCCATGAGTTTGGTGTTTAATGCAGTTGATTCTATCAGCAAGGAATTGTCCGCCATTATACAGTCACCAGCTTCTGATGACCTCTCCATTACAGAGAAGGAAGAGAAGATGGAAGAGTTAATGGAAATGAATCAAGGTCTCCTCCAGTGTATGGGAGTCAGCCATGCTTCAATAGAAACTGTTCTTAGGACAACGTTGAAGTACAAGTTAGCTTCCAAATTGACAGGAGCCGGTGGTGGAGGATGTGTTCTGACGCTGTTGCCAACCCGTATCCATTTCCTCATGCTGTTTAGACATTATGCTTTCAAATTTTTTTTTTCTATATGTTTCTTCAATTTTTTCTTTTCTACATACTCTGATGAATGCTATCGCCTTGTTTTGATTTCTATTTATATATTGGTTGGCTGTGGAAGTCTTGGTCTAGATATAGGAAAAGCTTTACTTGTATGTTATGCTGTGTTGGTCCTAGAAGAACTTGAATTTTTTCACCACTACGAGGTGCTAATAGCATATAGGATAAGTTCCGGTGGGATTTGAGGCTTTTTCTTTTCTTTTTTTTTTTCTTTTTTGTCTTTTTTATTGGTAAGTTATAGATGCATCTATTAGGGCTTGAACCTACAATTTCATGTTCCAACTTGTTCTTAGTGGGAGAGGTTGGCATGGGGAGGGGATGGGGGGGCAAGGTGCTGTTTGAAATTGGGATCCTTTGTAATGGATCCCAATTTCATTATATACTTTCTTATTTTTTCAAATGGAAGTTCCTCTTATGGCAAAATATTTAGCTTTGAACAATCTATATCTGAAAACTTAAGGTAAAAACAGGTCAGGGCACTTCTAGAAATCTGTTCTCTATTTTTGTTGTAACTTACAATGTTGGTGGTTTCTGAAGTCACCACTTTGCCTCCACCGCCTTCTTGCAGGGTGAGGAGATGCCACTGGAGCTATAGCTCATTGGCAACACTATGATCAATGAAAGCAACAATCACAGAAAATGATACTAGGGGTACTCCTGTAATGGGTTTGACAATTTATTAGCGTGGAAAAACTTGATCTTTTCAACGCTTACATCTGATCAAAATTAGAAATTTCTGCATCATAAGATAGAAGTCTGAACGCTGTCTTAACATATTGATATGCGTTGTTGAAGTTTATAGTCTTTCAGATGCTCCCTTAACCACATGAATCAGTGCTATCAGGAACAGTTGTTAATAAGGTAATTGCTGAGCTGGAGTCGTGCGGCTTCCAATGTCTGACTGCTGCAATAGGTGGGAAAGGTGTTGAGGTTTGCTTTGGTGGTTCATCCTGATGTTTCCATCACAGTGATGTATAAGAGTAAGATCCTAGATGTCAAATAATAAGCATGAAAAAGTCTGCTTTTTGATTATGTGTACTTGGATTGCACTCTTTAGGCTTGAATTTCCTAATATATCTGTAGAATAATTAATTTGAGTTAATTTCAGATCTTTTTGAGGTCTCAGGAATATCTATCTTGTTGCTTCACGGGTATTTAAGACTAACTGTAAAAAGTTACAGGAATTTTTACATCTTGGATGCTGGTTTGTTTCCTCCATGGTGTAACCAATTTCACACAAACAGATTGTTTTATTTTTGGCCCCATTGGCAGAGATACATGATACGGTTAGCATGCAAGTGCTCTTCATAGTTGTGGATTGTACACTATGAAATCCCACAGGAGATTCTTCTCTGTAATGTTGTCAGCCTAAGCCCTGCAGGGACAGACATCCACTAATTCCCATTGTCGCCAAGTTCCATTTTCATCAAACTGGTGATAGAATCGATGCCAAAATGGTGTCTCTTTTCCTATTTTATCTTGATTTTCCCTCTTCAGTTTAAATATTGATAGAAGCTCTCTTAGCAGGACAACGAGTTAAAATATTTGGTTAAATATTAGGTGTTTTAAGATTAGGGTTTGATAATTTTTTACACACGAAATTAACGAACTTAACACGAAATTAACACGAAATTAGCTCCCGAGACGTGAGTTATAAATCCAGGACAGCATGTGCAGTGCTCTTAGTGCAGCATAACGTGTCATTCATATGACGACATTGTGACAACATATGCTGTTTATCTACCTTTGCCTCGTAACAAACCCTTTGATGTTCCTTTTGCAAGTGGATGGATAATTCATTAATTTGAAAGTTACCTTTTTGCCAATATGGCCAATTAATCACATCCAAGGTAGCGGTTGAAGAACCACCTACGATTTAAAACAATAGTAGTCCTTATATCTGTTATCTCACTGCTCGAAAACTTCAAACAACTACAGCCCAGATGCTTAATAAATACAAACTCCCTTCATGTTCTTTCTTTTTTTAACTTTAGAGGTTCCATATACAAGATAAGACTACTACTATAGATACATATATAATCTTTCACATGCCCTCAGGCATTCACTATAGTTCCACCTGCAAAAAAAAAGTTGACCAAAAGGAAAAGAAAAAGAACAAAAAAGGACATCAATATTCCCCTATGAGCTTCTAAAACATACCACAAGGTTGCAGCTTATTGTAACTGAAAAAACTTACCATTAGGGTGGAGAACCTGGCCAGTCATGTAAGAGGAGCAGTGGTTGCAGGCAAGAAAGACATACGATGGAGCAACCTCAATGGGCTGACCGGCCCTTCCCATCGGCACTTGAGTCCCAAACTTAGCACACTCTTCCTCATTAAATGATGCCGGAATCAATGGAGTCCAGATGGGTCCGGGGGCAACGCCGTTCACGCGTATGCCTCTCTTTACGAGCTGGAGAGCTAGAGCTCTAGTGTAAGCCACTACGGCACCTTTGGTTGCTGTGTACTCGATCAATCTGCTGTTTCCCTTGTATGCATTCACGGATGTTGTGTTGATTATGGAGCTTCCTTCTTTCATGTGCTTCAGAGCATGCCTATGATCAGCATCATAATTCAGTTAGACCAATTATGAGAAAAGCTAAATCTTATAAGCAAATTGTTTTGTTTTACTTTTACCTGACGGTGAAGAAGTAAGAGAAGATATTGGTCCTAAACACTCTCAGAAGCCTTTCCTCATCAATCTCCTCCACTGAGCTCGACTTGTATTGCTCAGCCGCATTGTTGACCAGAATATCTATCCGGCCATAGGCATTCACCACCTGATCAACCACCCTTCTACAATTTTCATCAAATCCCAGGTCTGCAGCTATTGCCATGGGCTCTTTCGCATCAGAAGTCTTCGCCTTTTTTATCATCTGCAGCGTGTCCTGAGCATCCTTGTCCTCTTGAGCCTTCACAAATGTGAAGGCCACGGTTGCACCCTCTAGAGCAAAGCAGTGGCATACTGCCCGTCCAATCCCCGAGTCGCCACCGGTCACCAGAGCCACCCTTCCCTGCAAAACGCCCACACCACACCCAAAATCGCTAATAAAATGAATCTCAAAACCAAAATTTCCAGCTTTTTATGATAATGTCTATATAGAAATATATGAGTATGTATGCATGTGAATGTGGAAATCAGAAATTATACACGAAGTTTATTGGATGGTGTGTAGTCAGGGCTTGTGAACTGAGGGGTAGGGTCCATGACATGCTCTTTGCCAGGCTGTCTCTCCTGCCTCTGTGGTGGAAAGTGGTCGCCACCGGAAGCCATTCTTTCAAACACTCTGATGGGTCTCTGAGTCGCCGGAAAAGGAGTCTTCCGTTGAGGTTTGAGGAGGGTTTTGGAAGGAAAACAAGGTGCAGTTGCTAATGCCCTTGACAAAGAGATTACGCGAGAGAGCTTAATGCAAATTGTTAGAGTTTGGATCATGTGCATGCATGGTGGCAGCGGCTAAATTGTTGTGGATTATATAGGTGTTTGGGCGTGTGGGGGAAGCGGAGATACGTGGCGATAAGGACTGTCAACGTGGCAGGTCAGTCGCATGCAGCGGACACGTCTGTGGAAACGGACATTTTGGTTGAGATCGGCGGACTCATGTGATGTGAAATGGGGGAGTTTCTAATATTCTTTGGAAGGACTCCGAACTTTGAATAGGTAGTATAAAACAAATTAGGGAGAAGTTCACGTAATTCCCTTAATTTACTACCAAATTAATAATATTTTTTCAAACTTTTATTTTAGTTAGATAATGTTTTTACAAGATTTTACTGATTTAAAGGCTAATTTTTACTATTACATAATTTTAATTATATAACAGTTGTATAATAATTTACTAAATAGCATTACTCCGTATCAAATATTCTCTTTGCCATTCTCATGTCAATAGAGCTTTTGAAATAATCAATCATTACGTAGAATTCACAATCCACACCTACAATAAGAATCCTCAAATCTCATTAGTATTAGTTGCTTACTGGTTAGTCTTCTCATGTACAGTTCTCAACAGTTGTAAAACTCATTTTCTTTCCTTTATTAAAAAAAAAAAGGGTTTAAATACTTTTTGGTGGTTTTGATTGAAATCAAGTGGCTACCTTGATTTTAAAGTGTCATACGTAGTACCTGTTATAAAAATAAATACCAACTTAATCATTCCATCCATGTCAAAAATTCATGTCAACATGATTAAAAAATGAGACACATGTTCCTTATACAACATATTTAAGACAACTTAGTATATCATATGACATGTTACGATGTCACGGGTGACACTTGAGGTAAAGTATGCCAAGTCAAATGACTAAAATATTAAAAAGTTACCAAAACTAAAAAAATTTAAATTTTAAATTTTAAAATCTTACGAAGAAAAAAAAAATTACGGATACCAAAATTGGGGATGGACATCCATTTTAGCCAAGAAGGTGGCTCGACCACCATTTTTTTTTTTTTTTTTTTTGTGGGGTGGTACGACCACCGGTCCTAAGACCAGCTAGCTTGATTGCTAAATGCTAACACGTGGACGGCTTAGATTTCGCCTCATCGGACTCAAGCCTCGATGTGAGCTTAAGATTTATTTGTGCACACTCCTGTTTGTTTTTGGTTAAACCCTCAACTTTCGCTGGAAAATCTTATTGTCTTGTACTTCCTATAATGGAGATGGAGCGCGTGACCGAGTTTCCTCATACGCACATGGATAGGCGACCCCCGAACAGAGCGCATATGGGCTGGGACGTTTTTCCTTAGCTCCCAAAGGTATAATTTCCCCACCCTATAGATATCTCAGATTCATTCATATAGTCAAAATTTACTCTTTTGGCTTAGTTTGGTTGAGTTTTCTTGTTTCTGGAAGCCAATGTCAATGTGCCGAAACTTTAAAATTGTTTCAAATTCTTTGGTTTTTTCTTTTTCTAGATTTTAGGACCATAGTTTGTGACTTTGCGTATAAATTTGGTTTATTCAGACGAAAATTGATTACCTCAACCTTAGTATCTGGATCTGATAACGCTATGCATATCTGTTTGTAATTTGTGACATTTTTTCGTGACTTATTGTAATGGGTGCGCAGAATCCTCGTGATTGTGACTTTTTTCATTGGGTTGATCCCGAAATGTGCAAATATGGATTAAATTTAAGAGTAATGAATCGGCTGAAGGAGAAAGAAGAGGGAATGAAGGTTGAAGAAATAATGGATAAAGAACTGAAAAAATGCAAGATGAACATGGAGAGTCAATCTGCTTAATTTCGGCTGCAGTTAGAGCCCCTACCAAAACAGGGAGAAGATGTACCAAACAAGTGAGAAGCTGAATCAATCTGCCTTAGTTTTTGTTGTTTTATTAGCTATTTTTTGTTCTGAATTTTTGTTAGTACAAGATATTTATGAGCTAAAGTTGCCAATTTTGTGTTTCCATACAATGAATGCAAAAGGTGAATGGATTCCCATTTTTATGTTTCCATTTAATGAGTGCATTATGTTACTGGGGCTGTACAATCCAATCTGGTACACAGGCTTCTGGTGCTTTTGGTATTGCTTCTCCACATTTGCTTGTAGAATCAATGGAAACAGTCAAATTTGATTCTGCCAAGAAGTCAGTATCCCTTCTCTTTATATGTTTAGAAATACATTAGTTTGGCTAAACTTTCCATGGAAGATACTTTTTATGTTTAGACATACATTAGTTTGTCATCCATTGTTATTTCTAAGCTGATTATTTAAAAAAACTTGCTCCACCCTTGTGCACCATAGGACAAAATTCCAAAAGATCATAAGTAATTATCTGGTATACAGAAAAGTCCATGAATCAAGGTTTAAAATATTTTAAGAAATCTATGAATCACAAAAGTGCTTGAATAAAGTTGTATCAAATCACAAAAGTGAATCACTTTTAAACCTTGATAATGGGCATAAAAATAATTAGATGGGTTTAGAAGATGGTCCTTGAACTTTAGAAGATATTATCATTTTTAAAAACTTTTTTTTAACAAAGTAGTAAATCACAAGAATCAAATTTACATTTAGCTTAATTTTTTTTCCCACTCCTTATCATATTCTACTTTATTTCACTTTTCTTGGTGTTTCTTCCCTGCAGAGACTTGTCACCAAGTAATGGCAAAAAACACACAGAATCCCCAGTCGGAAATTTCGCCGAACGAATTATTAGCTCCATAAGACATAAAACTTACGGGTCATGGTACTTTGCATGTCTGCCACGTGACAGACATATGAATTTATACTTGTCAAATTGCCACCAGTTTCCCGTTATGTATTGAGCACGCGAAGTGGCACCTGGAACCGCTGTGAAAACCAAGGCAACCCTTGCCCAATTCAAAAAAACTGAAAGAAAACCATCTATAACTACAACTCCCCATCGATCTATTTTTCCTTCCTTCTCCAGTCCCTTCTCATCTTCTTCGGCAAAGCTCTCTTTCTATCTTTTTCACTGATATCACCATGGCCTCTCTCAAACTTGGCTTCTTCCTCTTTGTGCTCGTACACGGCTTTGTTTTGCTTTCTCACCCAGTGCACTGTGATGGTATTCTATCTCTCTCTCTCTCTACCGCTCTTTTTGTTTGTAGTTTTTGTCGTATGTGTGAGAATGATATTAATTGAGTTGGTTGTGATAATCTATCTTTTTCTTTTCTTTTCTTTTCTTTGTCTTGCTTTTACACCAGAATATCATGGGGTTAAGTTAAACATGTAATTATTGCAATAGAAGCTTTCTTTTTTTCTATTATCTTGATTTTTGTTAGAGGAGAAATGCATGGTTGATGAGTATCTCTAGTCTAAATGCTTGCATTAATTACAATCTCCCTTTTTTCAATTTTCAAATTACTGCCCTAAAATTTGGATGAATATTCCTTATTGACCCAATTTCTTATTTCAACTTGAATATTCTATTTGATTTTCTTTACGTGGAAGAAGAACAGAACAGAAGAACCTGATCCCATTTGTCCCCATGATGGAATTAAAAAAGGCAGCGTCTAAAAAATTTCTTACAAATTGGTTTGTAGGAAATCTCTGTCGGTTAGGAATTTTCTACAATCCAATTTGTAAAAAAAAAATTTGTCTGATCCTTCTATATCACGGCTCATATCTAACAATACTATTTGCTGTTTTGACACATGAACCATGATGTCTTAAGTTCCTCCAAAATCCCCTTTGAATAGGGGGAACAAAAAAAGTTTCCTCCAAAAGAATTTAATTTTTCATTTTTAAGGTTCAGACCAACAATGCCCTCAAACGGATTCCCCTTATCCTTTCAACATGCATTTTGAAAATTTTGGTTTGTTTAATTTGGTTGAGTTATATGTGATAAAATTATAACCTTTGTGGCATTACTTATAATCAATGGCTGCTTATATATGCTGAGGTGTTCCTGTATCATTTTATCTGCACAGAGGAGGAAGACAATCTTCTTCAGGGCATCAACAGTTTCCGGCACTCGGCGAATCTTCTGGCCCTGTCAAAGAATGGCAAGGCAGACTGCCTTGCCGACGAAATCGCTGACGAATTAGAGGACGAGCCTTGCTCGAGCACCACCAACGGGGCCAGCATTGTTCCAAGCACCACCACCATAATTCCCGACCTCCCGAAGCACTTAAAGAAGTGCAAAATCAACGTCAACAGCACGGCAGAAGGGATCATACTGCCTGTTTGCGTGCCCAAGTTGATTCCAACTCTGGTGCTTACAAACTACACACACTCCCCATATGCAAAGTATCTGAATAGTTCGAAGTACACTGGAGTTGGGGTGGGTTCTGAGGATGATTGGATGGTGGTGGTTTTGAGCACAGACACTGTGGGTGGAAGTTTTGCTGGTGCTGTCTCTTTGGTTTCGAATGTCGGTTTGGGTCATTGCCTAGTGTCTTTGTGGTTGTTTTTCGTTTTGGTGGGCTAAATTGCTCGTTAACTTGTCTCCCTCACATGCCTTGCATGGTATATGTTCATGTAGTTTCTGGTTGTGTAAATTTGTTAAACATCTGATGATCGTAATGGGTACTATTTTTCTTATGAGACGTTCACACAGTTGTTCATGAGTCATTATATTGGTAAAGACGTAAACTAAATTTCAGGCTTGGTCAAGATCTGTCGTATCAATGGATGACACTTGGCTAAGGAAAAACATCCATTTCAAGTATATTCTCTTGATATCTTAAGATATTCGCACTCTCCTCTTCCAATTTTTTCTCTATTAAAATTCTTAGAGACTTAAAGCATAGGGCTACGGCCAACTCAACCCTTAGGCCGTTAGGCGGCCGTCAAGGGCTCCAATTTAATAAGACATTTAATTAAAAAATAAAGTCCTTATTACCGTTTATATTATTTAATTAAGGCCTCTACTTATGGTAAATAAGTAATTTTAAAAAAATCTTAATTTAATAAGGTTCTTAATTAATAATTTTAAAACAAAAAAAAAAATTAAAGATTTAATTGCAGTCAATATATATGCTTTAATTAAGGACCCTTAATTAAAAAAAAAAAAAAAAAACTTTTTGGCCTTGTGAAGAGCATTGTCATTGAGAAACCAAAATTTCGGGCAAAT
>NC_081542.1:5649755-5669532 GCF_901000735.1 Corylus avellana | reverse complement strand
CTTCACGGGTATTTAAGACCAACTGTAAAAAGTTACAGGGATTTTTACATCTTGGATGCTGGTTTGTTTCCTCCATGGTGTAACCAATTTCACACAAACAGATTGTTTTATTTTTGGCCCCTTTGGCAGAGATACATGATACGGTTAGCATGCAAGTGCTCTTCATAGTTGTGGATTGTACATTATGAAATCCCACAGGAGATTCTTCTCTGTAATGTTGTCAGCCTAAGCCCTGCAGGGACAGACATCCACTAATTCCCATTGTCGCCAAGTTCCATTTTCATCAAACTGGTGATAGAATCGATGCCAAAATGGTGTCTCTTTTCCTATTTTATCTTGATTTTCCCTCTTCAGTTTAAATATTGATAGAAGCTCTCTTAGCAGGACAACGAGTTAAAATATTTGGTTAAATATTAGGTGTTTTAAGATTAGGGTTTGATAATTTTTTACGAAATTAGCTCCCGAGGAGACGGGAGTTATAAATCCAGGACAGCATGTGCAGTGCTCTTAGTGCAGCATAACGTGTCATTCATATGACGACATTGTGACAACATATGCTGTTTATCTACCTTTGCCTCGTAACAAACCCTTTGATGTTCCTTTTGCAAGTGGATGGATAATTCATTAATTTGAAAGTTACCTTTTTGCCAATATGGCCAATTAATCACATCCAAGGTAGCGGTTGAAGAACCACCTACGATTTAAAACAATAGTAGTCCTTATATCTGTTATCTCACTGCTCGAAAACTTCAAACAACTACAGCCCAGATGCTTAATAAATACAAACTCCCTTCATGTTCTTTCTTTTTTTAACTTTAGAGGTTCCATATACAAGATAAGACTACTACTATAGATACATATATAATCTTTCACATGCCCTCAGGCATTCACTATAGTTCCACCTGCAAAAAAAAAGTTGACCAAAAGGAAAAGAAAAAGAACAAAAAAGGACATCAATATTCCCCTATGAGCTTCTAAAACATACCACAAGGTTGCAGCTTATTGTAACTGAAAAAACTTACCATTAGGGTGGAGAACCTGGCCAGTCATGTAAGAGGAGCAGTGGTTGCAGGCAAGAAAGACATACGATGGAGCAACCTCAATGGGCTGACCGGCCCTTCCCATCGGCACTTGAGTCCCAAACTTAGCACACTCTTCCTCATTAAATGATGCCGGAATCAATGGAGTCCAGATGGGTCCGGGGGCAACGCCGTTCACGCGTATGCCTCTCTTTACGAGCTGGAGAGCTAGAGCTCTAGTGTAAGCCACTACGGCACCTTTGGTTGCTGTGTACTCGATCAATCTGCTGTTTCCCTTGTATGCATTCACGGATGTTGTGTTGATTATGGAGCTTCCTTCTTTCATGTGCTTCAGAGCATGCCTATGATCAGCATCATAATTCAGTTAGACCAATTATGAGAAAAGCTAAATCTTATAAGCAAATTGTTTTGTTTTACTTTTACCTGACGGTGAAGAAGTAAGAGAAGATATTGGTCCTAAACACTCTCAGAAGCCTTTCCTCATCAATCTCCTCCACTGAGCTCGACTTGTATTGCTCAGCCGCATTGTTGACCAGAATATCTATCCGGCCATAGGCATTCACCACCTGATCAACCACCCTTCTACAATTTTCATCAAATCCCAGGTCTGCAGCTATTGCCATGGGCTCTTTCGCATCAGAAGTCTTCGCCTTTTTTATCATCTGCAGCGTGTCCTGAGCATCCTTGTCCTCTTGAGCCTTCACAAATGTGAAGGCCACGGTTGCACCCTCTAGAGCAAAGCAGTGGCATACTGCCCGTCCAATCCCCGAGTCGCCACCGGTCACCAGAGCCACCCTTCCCTGCAAAACGCCCACACCACACCCAAAATCGCTAATAAAATGAATCTCAAAACCAAAATTTCCTGCTTTTTATGATGATGTCTACATAGAAATATATGAGTATGTATGCATGTGAATGTGGAAATCAGAAATTATACACGAAGTTTATTGGATGGTGTGTAGTCAGGGCTTGTAAACTGAGGGGTAGGATCCATGACATGCTCTTTGCCAGGCTGTCTCTCCTGCCTCTGTGGTGGAAAGTGGTCGCCACCGGAAGCCATTGTTTCAAACACTCTGATGGGTCTCTGAGTCGCCGGAAAAGGAGTCTTCCGTTGAGGTTTGAGGTGGGTTTTGGAAGGAAAACAAGGTGCAGTTGCTAAGGCCCTTGACAAAGAGATTACGCGAGAGAGCTTATTGCAAATTGTGAGAGTTTGGATCATGTGCATGCATGGTGGCAGCGGCTAAATTGTTGTGGATTATATAGGTGTTTGGGCGTGTGGGGCAAGCGGAGATACGTGGCGAGAACGTGGCAGGTCAGTCGCATGCAGCGGACACGTCTGTGGAAACGGACATTTTGGTTGAGATCGGCGGACTCATGTGATGTGAAATGGGGGAGTTTCTAATATTCTTTGGAAGGACTCCGAACTTTGAATAGGTAGTATAAAACAAATTAGGGAGAAGTTCACGTAATTCCCTTAATTTACTACCAAATTAATAATATTTTTTCAAACTTTTATTTTAGTTAGATAATGTTTTTACAAGATTTTACTGATTTAAAGGCTAATTTTTACTATTACATAATTTTAATTATATAACAGTTGTATAATAATTTACTAAATAGCATTACTCCGTATCAAATATTCTCTTTGCCATTCTCATGTCAATAGAGCTTTTGAAATAATCAATCATTACGTAGAATTCACAATCCACACCTACAATAAGAATCCTCAAATCTCATTAGTATTAGTTGTCTACTGTTTAGTCTCCTCATGTGCAGTTCTCAACAGTTGTAAAACTCATTTTCTTTCCTTTATTATAAAAAAAAAAAAGAGTTTAAATACTTTTTCGTGGTTTTGATTGAAATCAAGTGGCTACCTCGATTTTAAAGTGTCGTACGTAGTACCTGTTATAAACATAAATACCAACTTAATCCTTCCATCCATGTCAGAAATCCATGTCAACATGATTAAAAAATGAGACACATGTTCCTTATACAACATATTTAAGACAACTTAGTATATCATATGACATGTTACGATGTCACGGATGACACTTGAGGTAGGTCCTAAGACCAGCTAGCTTGATTGCTAAATGCTAACACGTGGACGGCTTAGATTTCGCCTCATCCGACTCAAGCCTCGATGTGAGCTTAAGATTTATTTGTGCACACTCCGGTTTGTTTTTCGTTAAACCCTCAACTTTCTCTGGAAAATCTTATTGTCTTGTACTTCCTATAATGGAGATGGAGCGCATGACCGAGTTTCCTCATACCCACATAGATAGGCGACCCCCGAAGAGAGCGCATATGGGCTGGGACGTTTTTCCTTAGCTCCCAAAGGTATAATCTTTCCCCTCCCACCCAATAGATATCTCAGATTCTTTCATATAGTCAAAACTTACTCTTTTGGCTTAGTTTGGTTGAGTTTCTTGTTTCTGGAAGCCAATGTCAATGTGCCGAAACTTTAAAATTGTTTCAAATTCTTTGGTTTCTTCTTTTTTCTAGATTTTAGGATCATAGTTTGTGACTTTGCGTATAAATGTGGTTTATTCAGACGAAAATTGATTACCTCAACCTAAGTATCTGGATCTGATAACGCTATGCATATCTGTTTGTAATTTGTGACATTTTTTCGTGACTTATTGTAATGGGTGTGCAGAATCCTCTTGATTGTGACTTTTTTCATTGGGTTGATCCCGAAATGTGCAAATATGGATTAAATTTAAGAGTAATGAATCGGCTGAAGGAGAAAGAAGAGGGAATGAAAGGTTGAAGAAATAATGGATAAAGAACTGAAAAAATGCAAGATGAACATGGAGAGTCAATCTGCTTAATTTCGGCTGCAGTTAGAGCCCCTACCAAAACAGGGAGAAGATGTACCAAACAAGTGAGAAGCTGAATCAATCTGCCTTAGTTTTTGTTGTTTTATTAGCTATTTTTTGTTATGAATTTTTGTTAGTACAAGATATTTATGAGCTAAAGTTGCCAATTTTGTGTTTCCATACAATGAATGCAAAAGGTGAATGGATTCCCATTTTTATGTTTCCATTTAATGAGTGCATTATGTTACTGGGGCTGTACAATCCAATCTGGTACACAGGCTTCTGGTGCTTTTGCTATTGCTTCTCCACATTTGCTTGTAGAATCAATGGAAACAGTCAAATTTGATTCAGCCAAGAAGTCAGTATCCCTTCTCTTTATATGTTTAGAAATACATTAGTTTGGCTAAACTTTCCATGGAAGATACTTTTATGTTTAGACATACATTAGTTTGTCATCCATTGTTATTTCTAAGCTGATTATTTAAAAAAACTTGCTCCACCCTTGTGCACCATAGGACAAAATTCCAAAAGATCATAAGTAATTATCTGGTATACAGAAAAGTCCATGAATCAAGGTTTAAAATATTTTAAGAAATCTATGAATCACAAAAGTGCTTGAATAAAGTTGTATCAAATCACAAAAGTGAATCACTTTTAAACCTTGATAATGGGCATAAAAATAATTAGATGGGTTTAGAAGATGGTCCTTGAACTTTAGAAGATATTATCATTTTTAAAAACTTTTTTTTAACAAAGTAGTAAATCACAAGAATCAAATTTACATTTAGCTTAATTTTTTTTCCCACTCCTTATCATATTCTACTTTATTTCACTTTTCTTGGTGTTTCTTCCCTGCAGAGACTTGTCACCAAGTAATGGCAAAAAACACACAGAATCCCGAGTCGGAAATTTCGCCGAACGAATTATTAGCTCCATAAGACATAAAACTTACGGGTCATGGTACTTTGCATGTCTGCCACGTGACAGACATATGAATTTATACTTGTCAAATTGCCACCAGTTTCCCGTTATGTATTGAGCACGCGAAGTGGCACCTGGAACCGCTGTGAAAACCAAGGCAACCCTTGCCCAATTCAAAAAAACTGAAAGAAAACCATCTATAACTACAACTCCCCATCGATCTATTTTTCCTTCCTTCTCCAGTCCCTTCTCATCTTCTTCGGCAAAGCTCTCTTTCTATCTTTTTCACTGATATCACCATGGCCTCTCTCAAACTTGGCTTCTTCCTCTTTGTGCTCGTACACGGCTTTGTTTTGCTTTCTCACCCAGTGCACTGTGATGGTATTCTATCTCTCTCTCTCTCTACCGCTCTTTTTGTTTGTAGTTTTTGTCGTATGTGTGAGAATGATATTAATTGAGTTGGTTGTGATAATCTATCTTTTTCTTTTCTTTTCTTTTCTTTGTCTTGCTTTTACACCAGAATATCATGGGGTTAAGTTAAACATGTAATTATTGCAATAGAAGCTTTCTTTTTTTCTATTATCTTGATTTTTGTTAGAGGAGAAATGCATGGTTGATGAGTATCTCTAGTCTAAATGCTTGCATTAATTACAATCTCCCTTTTTTCAATTTTCAAATTACTGCCCTAAAATTTGGATGAATATTCCTTATTGACCCAATTTCTTATTTCAACTTGAATATTCTATTTGATTTTCTTTACGTGGAAGAAGAACAGAACAGAAGAACCTGATCCCATTTGTCCCCATGATGGAATTAAAAAAGGCAGCGTCTAAAAAATTTCTTACAAATTGGTTTGTAGGAAATCTCTGTCGGTTAGGAATTTTCTACAATCCAATTTGTAAAAAAAAAATTTGTCTGATCCTTCTATATCACGGCTCATATCTAACAATACTATTTGCTGTTTTGACACATGAACCATGATGTCTTAAGTTCCTCCAAAATCCCCTTTGAATAGGGGGAACAAAAAAAGTTTCCTCCAAAAGAATTTAATTTTTCATTTTTAAGGTTCAGACCAACAATGCCCTCAAACGGATTCCCCTTATCCTTTCAACATGCATTTTGAAAATTTTGGTTTGTTTAATTTGGTTGAGTTATATGTGATAAAATTATAACCTTTGTGGCATTACTTATAATCAATGGCTGCTTATATATGCTGAGGTGTTCCTGTATCATTTTATCTGCACAGAGGAGGAAGACAATCTTCTTCAGGGCATCAACAGTTTCCGGCACTCGGCGAATCTTCTGGCCCTGTCAAAGAATGGCAAGGCAGACTGCCTTGCCGACGAAATCGCTGACGAATTAGAGGACGAGCCTTGCTCGAGCACCACCAACGGGGCCAGCATTGTTCCAAGCACCACCACCATAATTCCCGACCTCCCGAAGCACTTAAAGAAGTGCAAAATCAACGTCAACAGCACGGCAGAAGGGATCATACTGCCTGTTTGCGTGCCCAAGTTGATTCCAACTCTGGTGCTTACAAACTACACACACTCCCCATATGCAAAGTATCTGAATAGTTCGAAGTACACTGGAGTTGGGGTGGGTTCTGAGGATGATTGGATGGTGGTGGTTTTGAGCACAGACACTGTGGGTGGAAGTTTTGCTGGTGCTGTCTCTTTGGTTTCGAATGTCGGTTTGGGTCATTGCCTAGTGTCTTTGTGGTTGTTTTTCGTTTTGGTGGGCTAAATTGCTCGTTAACTTGTCTCCCTCACATGCCTTGCATGGTATATGTTCATGTAGTTTCTGGTTGTGTAAATTTGTTAAACATCTGATGATCGTAATGGGTACTATTTTTCTTATGAGACGTTCACACAGTTGTTCATGAGTCATTATATTGGTAAAGACGTAAACTAAATTTCAGGCTTGGTCAAGATCTGTCGTATCAATGGATGACACTTGGCTAAGGAAAAACATCCATTTCAAGTATATTCTCTTGATATCTTAAGATATTCGCACTCTCCTCTTCCAATTTTTTCTCTATTAAAATTCTTAGAGACTTAAAGCATAGGGCTACGGCCAACTCAACCCTTAGGCCGTTAGGCGGCCGTCAAGGGCTCCAATTTAATAAGACATTTAATTAAAAAATAAAGTCCTTATTACCGTTTATATTATTTAATTAAGGCCTCTACTTATGGTAAATAAGTAATTTTAAAAAAATCTTAATTTAATAAGGTTCTTAATTAATAATTTTAAAACAAAAAAAAAAATTAAAGATTTAATTGCAGTCAATATATATGCTTTAATTAAGGACCCTTAATTAAAAAAAAAAAAAAAAAACTTTTTGGCCTTGTGAAGAGCATTGTCATTGAGAAACCAAAATTTCGGGCAAATTTTGCATTCTAAAAAGCGAAAAAAACGATTTGTAAATAAAAATATAATATTTAATGTTAAAATAAATATTACTTAATTAAGATTTAGATATAAAAATTTAAAAAAAAAAAATTTAAAAAAAAAAAAAAAAAATGCATCACCTTAACTTTTCGTTTTAGGCCAGCCGGCCCTGCCTAAGCATGTAAAGTATTCTTAAGACACTCTGGACAAGTCTTGGAGGGTATCATGCAATCAAGAAACAAAGATGGCATGGCACCTTGTGCTCCTTGATATGCAAGGCAGCCCACGTACAGGCAACCCACGAAAAGCATAGATTCAAAGTTCAAATGTCTCCAATAAAAAGACCCTATCTAACATCATTTTTTCTTCATTCTTATCTGTATTTTCATATATCACGATCACCCATCTTCGAGCTCTCTCTTTGACACTGAAACCATGGCCTTCACTAAACTTCCTCTCTTCCTCTTTTTTATTGTTCTTCATGGCATCCTGTTTCTCTCTCATCCAATGCATTGCAATGGTACTCTCTCTCTCCCTCTCTCTGTGATTTTCTTCATGGGTTTTGCTTTCTTTGTGCATGCATGAGAATGTGATATGTTGAGTTCAGTGTTTCTTTGATCAGTTGAAGCATGATTTTCAGTTTTATTGGTAGGAGACAAAATTTTTGTTACAGACACGTGCTTATTAATTCCAATTGATGAAGCTTTTGTTATTCATGTTTTGATTTTTGAACCCATTTGAATCAAAGATTATAGATTTTGATTGAGTTATCAAACCAATATTTTGAGAACCCATTTGATTATTGAATGATATTTCTGTCAGGCTTTACAGAAGCATTTGGTCCCCCCCAATTGGCTTTTTTTCTCTTTATCTTTTTCTGTTCTTCCTCGCTTTTGTTTAGCATCCTCTTTGAAGATTAATTAAAAAGATAATTGACTGATGACAGACTAGGACTTCTTTTTCTGTTTCTGTGTTTCCTCAACTTGTTGCCTCATCAAATTATATTCACATTAGCTTAGAATTTTTTTTTTATAAACTTTACTTTAAACCCCTTAATTACCACACATTTTTAAAAGACCGTCCAAAATTCAAAAACTCTTAATTTACACTTTTCAACTTTCAATTTCAATCAATTTACCCCATCCGTTAGTTTTAGCCGTTAACCTCTAACGGAAATGCCTAAAAATACCAAATTACCCTTCAAAAAATGAAATTAAAGGTAACTTTGAAATTTTATAAAAAAGTCAAGAGTATAAATGTCATTTTATCACTTTTAACGTTTAAAATCTGATAGATGGGTTTAAAATCTGATAGATGGGGTAAATTGATTGAAATTGAAAATTCAAGAATGTAAATTGAGAGTTTTTGAATTTTTTGGGGTCTTCTCAAAACATGCGATAATTTAGGGGTCTAAACTTTTTTTGCTTCCTATTTTAACTATTCACTTTTTCAAAGCACATGTACAGACGAAGAAGACAAACTGTTGCAAGACATCAACGGCTACAGGCATTCACTAAAACTCCCAAACTTCACTGAAAACGGCAAAGCAGCTTGCCTAGCAGACAAAATTGCAGACGATTTGAAGGACAAACCTTGCGACAAGAAGGCCCATGGCTACAGCTCTTTTGCGGGCTCTGAGCCCAAGTTCGCCAACTTCGAAAAGCAGCTCGACAAGTGCGACATCAATTTCAACACCACAGAAGACGGGGCTATTTTGGTCGCCTGTGGCCCAAAAATAGACTCGCCTGAGGTGCTTCATAACTATACCAAAACTGAATACGCAAAATATATTAACGATTCCAACTACACCGGCGCTGGCGTCGGCTCTAAGCACGGCTGGGTGGTGGTTATTCTGAGCACTGACACGTCGGATGGAACCTTTTCCGGTGCGGTTTCTTTGGTTCCAAACATCATCAGTATGGCTAACTTCATGGTTGCTTTGTTATTCGGCGTGCTTCTTCTTTCGGTGAGCTAATCAAGTGCTCCCGGTGTCCTGTCATATGTATATGCATATATAAATGTATCTTGTTTTGTAGAGCAATGTTAAGGACTATTTTTTCATTCTCTCAAAGTTAGCGTGATTATTAAAATTTTCGTTGAATTTTGAGTTGATTCAATGATAATTTTAGAAGTCACGTTAATTTGAGTAGATAGAAAAAAGATAAAAAGATTGTCGATCTCTAACATTACTCTGTTTCGTGTGTTGATATCCTTGTTTTGGGTTTTTTTTTTTGGGCATGAGTTTTTTAATGTTGTCTTTGGTTGTGGAAAGTTGTGAACTTTGTAATGATTGTTCTCTCTTGGGTATTCTTTTTAAGTGATTGTGATTGAAATTGTGTATATTTCTTATGGCAAGATCCAAAAGCTGATAATTTGTGATTTATTTATCAATAAATCACAAATATATATATATATATATATAATATATAAGTCGACACTCCTGCCATAAAAAGTTTTTCATTACTGATCGAATAGCCTTAGGCCCAAGAAACCCAACTGGCCGAATAATTGGACCCAAGCCACATATTCTATTGGGCCAAACGAATTAACCAATGAACCGGGGTACACGTCGCATAGTATAATTGGTCTGCTACTTCACCCCCATAACATTTCATGACATATGACAACAATTGCAAGCTAGAGGCAAGAAATTCAGAACTACTACCTCGCAAGATCGTATCTTACCAACAATTAAAAGTTTTAAGTGGCAAAAGGTTATAGGTCTCATTCGTAGTTGCTGTAGCTCCACCCACTGATAAGCTTATACCCTCTTGCCACCTAAAACTTTTATTGGTAAAAAATAATCTTTTTATTGCATCATAGCATATCTCTTGATAAAAATGTACCTCAATATATAAACCAAATTTCACACTTGGTCAAGATCTTGTCCTATCAATGGACGACACTTGGTTAAGGAAAAACAACCATTCCACGTACATACTCTTGATATCTTGAGATATTCCCACTCTCCTCCAATTTTTTTCTCTATTAAAATTCTTAGTAACTTAAGCATATAAAGTATTTCTAAGGTACCCTCGACAAGTCTTCGAGGGCATCGTGGAATCAACTGCATTATTAGACAAGAAACAAAGATGGCACCTTATGCACCTTGATATGCAAGGCAACCCACGAAAAAAGCATAGATTCAAAGTTCAAATATGTGAAAGAAGAGCCCCTAGCTAGCTAAGATCATCTTTTCTTTATTACTATCTGTACGTAATTTTCATATATCGCTCATCACAGAGCTCTCTCTTTGACACTGAAACCATGGCCTTCACTAAACTTGGTCTCGTCCTCTTTTTTATTGTTCTTCATAGCATGATGTTTCTCTCTTATGCAATGCATTGCGACGGTACTCTCTCCCTCTCTCTCTCTCTCTGGGTGATTTTTCTTTCTGGATTTTGCTTTCTTTGTGCATATGAATGTGCTATGTTGATTTCAGTTAGCATTTTCATACTTTAAGCTCCAAAGAAATATAAGAACTTTGAGCGGATGTTTGAGTGTTACCATCCTCTCTTGTCTTGAGCCGAGAGGAAATGAACTGGATAGCATAGAACTGGGGTCTCCTAATGATTGTCATTATCATTGTCAATTCCTTTACTTGAATCATGATTTTTTCAGTTTTATTGGTTGGAGACAATTCTTTTTTTGTTGGACTAAAAGTGATTCTGCTGTCTTTTTTCTGTTTCTGTGTTTGCTCAACTTGTTGCCTCATCAAAGTACAATCACAATCAGGTTAGCATTACTCTTCTCTAAGCTCATTTTGCTCATATTTTAACGCTCCAACTCCACGCATTTTGAAATTATTTTCCGAAGTTAAAAGAGTCTCAATTAAGGGTATCAAACTTTCAATTTGATTTTCCGTTAAATTTGTTAAAATTCTATTGACACAGAAGAGGAAGAGAAACTGTTGCAAAACATGAACGGCTACAGGCAAGCACTAAGCCTTGCACTCTTTGGTGAAAACAGCAAAGCAGCTTGCCTAGCGGATGAAATTGCAGACGAGTTGAAGGACAAACCTTGCGACAAGAATGCCCATGGCTACAGCTCTTTTCCGGGCACCAAGCCCAAGTTCGACGACTTCGAAAACCTCCTCGACAAGTGCGACATAAATGTCAACACCACAGAATACGGGGCTATTTTGGTCTCCTGTGGCCCAAGAATTGACTCGCCTCTGGTGCTTGACACCTATACCAAATCTGAATACGCTAAATATATTAACAATTCCAACTACACCACCGCTGCCGTCGGTTCTAAGGATGACTGGGTAGTGGTTATTCTGAGCAGTAACTCGTCGGACGGAACCTTTTCCGGTGCGGTTTCTTTGGTTCCGAACATCATCAGTATGGCTAACTCCATAGTTGCTTTGTTCTTCTGCTTGCTTCTTTTTTCAATTCTGTGATATGAAAATAAAATATCTTCTTTCTATCAATCAATTATATATCAAATTAAAAGTCACTTTAATTTGATATATAATTGATTGATAGAAAGAAAATAAAAAGATGGTCGGTCCATAGCATTCCTCTGCTTTGTGTGTTGCTCTCCTAGTTTTGGGGTTTTTTTTTTCTTGGGCATGAGTTTTTTAATGTTGTCTTTGGTGGTGGAAAGTTGTGAACTTTACAGTGGTTCTTCTTTCTTTTTGAAGAGATTATGATTGAAATTGTGTATACTTCTTATGGCAAGATCAGAGTTAATCTAATTAATTATCTAAGTTATGTTTTAATGTTTTTTTACATGGCTGTTAATGATCTTTGATTGGTCTGGCCCATTCAAGCTCTTCAGCCAATTTAATGGTGGCATAAGAATATTATTAGCAGTCTCACTAAATCTATTTTTAATTATTTTGGTGAGCTAATTTGGTGAAAATGCTCTAAATACCTCTCTAACGGCCTCATTATTTTTGTGAAAAAAAATTTAGTGAGTGAACGGTGTTCACTATTAATAGTGAACAATAGTGAGCACTATTCACTCACTAAATGAATAAAAAATCATTAAAACCGATTTCCTCTTCCTTTTTCACTCACCAAGAGAAAGACAAAAAAAACATATATTGGATGAAAAATAAACCTTGGTTGAGGTTAATGATAATTGAAGAGAAAATTATATTATTTATAGTGAAAACATGTGTCATTTTTTGAAAAATATGATGGTTAGGAAAAAAAAGAAAAAAACAAAACAAAACAAATTTTAAAAACATGTACATGACTATTAGGAAAAGACAAAAATTTAAAGCTATGATCATTAATAAGATAAGACCAATATTAAAAAATATGACCGTGAGGTAAGAAAAAAAAAAATATAAAATATGACTGTTAGAAAAATATAAAGTTTTAAAAATATGACCATTAAAAAAAATACAAACATTAGAAAAGGAATAAAGAAATATTTAAAAAAATAATATTTAAATAAAATAATTAAAATGGTGAGGTTTTTGTGAGTACTTAAAAAAAAAAAGTAAATAATTAAAATAAAGAAATGTAATTTTTAACTATTTTAATGAGTAAAATTTAGAAAAGTTACTAATAATGCTAATATTTGAGTTTAAGATTCCCTAAAACTAAGAGTGAAATATACACCATCTTCCTACAAAAGCAGTTCGAATATTAGATATTTTATTTATTTATTTATTCGAATAATTTTTTAGGCCTAATTCGGATGGATTCCCCACTATGGCTATTTTTTTTTTTTTTGATATGTCCACATAAGAGGGAGGAGAAGTATTCGAACTCGTGACATCCGCTTCATTAAGCATGATTACAACTGATTGAACTACCTCTTGAAGACCCATGATAGCTATTGATGTTGAAGATGATGCTGCTATTGAAACATTTTACCCGCCTAATTCTTAAGTAAATATAAAACATTTTTATATAATAAAAGACATAATTGGATTTGAGGTAATATATTAACGGAATTTGGAAGAATTTTGTTTTTTGTTTTTTTTTTTTTAACTAATTTGGAAGAAAGTTGATAACCATAAATTATTATTATTATTATAGTATAGGAATTAGGAAAGATATCAGAACAATATTTAATATAACCAATTTTGCATTTTTTTTTTCTTTCTAATTTTTAAAAACAAAAAGTGTTGGCTGTGTTGGGTGCCGTCCACGTCAGACTGAGTGGCATTCTAACATGCACCACGTGCGCACCGTTTGGCACCAATCCCCAAAACCGAGGGAAAGAGAAACAGAGAGGGAGAGGAGCCCTGAGCTATGGCGGAGGACGACGAAGACGAGAGCTTCGGGGACTTCCATTTCGCATCGTTCCCAAATCCCATCGTCCATTCGGTTCCCACCCAATTCAGCGTCCGGAATTCCTCCTCCTCCTCCTCCAATTCATGGGGCGAGTTCATAGACACCCCCAAATCCGACCTCTCCGGTGGTGCCGTCCATTCGGTTCCCGCCAACAACAACACCTCTAAACCCGATTATAGTGGGCCGGTCCGGGTCGATCCGGAGAAGGTCCAGTGGGCGAAGCCGCGGGGAGCTCTGCCCTTGTCTATATTTGGGGAATTGGAAGAGGAAGGGAAAGAAGAGGAGGGATCTGGTGCGGGCGAATCTAGAGTTGGTGATGGTGGAACCGTTTTCTCTGACAACAAAATAGGCAATTCTGAGAGAAAAGGATCGGGTTTGAATGTTAATGATTTGATTGCAAATTTGTATGGCCAGAATCAGCAAATCAACGCCCCCAACGGGTCGAATGTGAATTCAAATGGATCTGAGTTTAACAACACTATGAATGGTTTTGGTTCGGATTTGCTCGAAGGGAATGTGAGTTCTGATGATTTTGATGATGATGGGTGGGAATTCAAGGCTGCAGAACCCGAATCTCGGATCGCAAATGGGCATTCTAAGGTAAAGGTATAACCTTTTTTCTATAAATTTTAGTTTCTTTGTTTGGTAACTGACAAAAAAAAATGAAAATAGTTGAAGTCAATAATTAATTTCAAGTTGTTTTTGGTTTTGTAAGTGATTGAGTTCACCATTTGGGAATTGAAATTTCGATTATTTATTTATTTATTTTTGTATACTGAACATTTGGAAAGGCCATTAGGAAAGCTTTGGATAGATCAACACTGACTAAGCTTTGGATAGCACAAGGGTTTGTCAAGTTATCGGATGGAAACTGATGCTTGGAAGATGTTGGTAATGAGTATTTTATGGATTTACTTTGGAGATCATTCTTTCAAGAAGCTGAAATGGATGAGTTTGGTAACATAATTCAATGCAAAATACATGGCATCATGCATGATCTTACCATTTCAGTGGCAGGATCGTTATCACCACATTATATTATAAGGAGAGAAACATTAATGAGAAAACTTGTCATGTATCAGCTGGTAACGATATAGATATTTTATCAATTCTAACTTCATTGTGTAGAGAAAGTTGGATACAAACATTTCTTTGCCTCGGTGTCCAAGGCTTTGGGGCTCAGATTGATTGTGATGCAATTTTTTATAGTTTGAATAATGTTACCAAACTCATCCATTTCAGCTTCTTGAAAGAATGATCTCCAAAGTAAATCCATTAAATACTCATTACCAACATCTTCCAAGCATCGATTTTGGTCCAATAACTTGACAAACCCTTGTACCATCCAAAGCCTAATCAGTGTTGATCCATCAATTTGGTGCTTTAGTTTTGATTTTTGATTTTATGAGGCACAATTGAGTAGAGGTTGTTTTCTTAGCTCCCAAAGAGTTTACAATTTGTTGCGTGTGTGTGTGTAGTGCCAACAATTAAAAAGAGCATTATGGAAGCTATGGTTTTTATTTTAAATTGTTTTTCTGTTTTTATCAGGAAGAAGGGATTTTTGAATCATCAGGACTGAAAGTAGAAGCAACTGCACAGATAGACCAAGAAATCCAGGCGGGTATTGTTTACTTTTTGTGTATTTGAATGTTGATGCTTGGTAGTGTTTGTGTCACACACTTGAATTTTCCTTGGGAGTTTAGAACCAATTAGCTTTCTTCAAGCAACTTAATTTGGCAGTAAACTTTTTCTTGAACTTGAAATAGGATGGTATTTGTGTAGTTAATTGTGCCGCTAAATGTATAGATACATGCGTGCTTGTGCGGGGATTTCATTGGTCTAAATCTGAGGTTTTCTGATTGAAGGTTGAAGGGAAAAGATGGGAAAATACTGAGGGGGCCATGCCTACATTTGGGTTTGGCAATGGTGTGCATGGTCCTGGCGATTTGTTTTTGGTGTCAAATGGGACTTCTCACAGAAGTGGTGAATGGGGTTTTCGGTTTGATTTCAACTCGAGTCCTATGACTAAGCAAGATGGTTTTATCTTGGATTCATTTTCCAAAAGCAAGGACAATGATATTGCAAATGGGATGAACTCTTCTTCAGCTGATAAAAAAGTTGATTCTGTGGAAGATTTTTGGGAATTCAAGGATGCATGTCCAGAAACTGGATCACAGCCTAAGTTGGTGAGTCAGTTTGATTTGGTTTCTTTTTGTTACTTGAGATTTCGACGAATTTGCATTGTCAGACTTTAAATTTGGCTGTAGGAGGAACCAAAGGTTGCTGATACATCTCTCGCTGGTGTAGAAGCAAAAATATTTGATGGTGATGGTGTTAGTGTATCTGTTGATTTATTTGCTGGATCAGATGGGGTCTCTCAAAATTCTAGGAAATGGGACTCTGGATTTAATTTCAACCCGAGTTTTATGAAAGATATCGTCTTGGATTCATACTCTAAAGGCAAACAGAGTGATTTGATATCATCTCTTTCTGATGAGAAAGTTGGTGCCAACGAGAACTTTTGGGAATTTAAGGATGCATTTTCAGAATCTGGATCTAAACATAAATCAGTGAGTCACTTTGATTGGAATTCTATATTTTGTATACAATGTTGAAACTCTGGAAGAATGTGCTCAAACGCATTTGTTGTTGTAGGAAGAGCCAAAGGTTGCTGATAGTTCTCCTGCTTGTGTAGAAGCACTTACTTATGATGTCAATTGTGCAAGCAATCCTAAAGATTCATTCGTAGCATCAAATGGGGTTTCTCCCAAATCTGTGGAATTGGAATTTGGATTTAATTTCAATCCAACTTCTGTGACTAAAGATGATATTATCTCTGAGTCTTACTCTAAAAGCAAGCAGAATGGTTTGAATTCCTCGACAGTTGATGAGAACGATGAATCTGGTGAGAACTTTGAGGAATTCAGGGATGCATTTTCAGAAACCGGATCAAAGCATGAGGTGCAGTTTAATTATGATTTTATTCTTTAATTCATTTTTTATTTTAAGATATGTAAAGAACGTGGATACTAAAAACTTTTGTTTGGTTGTAGGAAGAGTTCAAGGTTGCTGATTATTCTCCTGCTGGTGCAGAAGCACCTGCTTTTAGTGTTGAAATCCAGGTAGTGATTCAGTTGATATGCTTATTCCATTTATTAAAATTTATATATTAGGTTTCCTGCAATTCAAAATGCTCTGCTTAGAGACTATTGTTGAATCATTCTTCTCACTTTGCTTCCTCTTTTCTTTCGTTTTTTCTTTTCCAGTGGATTTTTTTGGGGGTGGGGGGTTGATCTTTTTTCTCTTTCCTGACATCTGATTCTTGTTTCCAATATTATTTAGGTCTGTCTTTTGAAATTTTAGTGTTTAATTGACAAAGTAAAGTTTGGAAGTGTTTTATGCTCTCATTAGCACATTCTTTTTTCTTGTTGTTCTGTTACCATCTTCCATTCTTATTTTTCCAGAGGAATGAGTTCAGGTCTGAGAATCATAGAGAACCCTTGCCCATGGCCATTTTCAGTGATAGAAACCTGGATTCTGACGATCCCTTTATCCTTAAAGATGCTTCTACTGTTACACCCGCCTCCAACCCAAGAGATAGCATCAAAAGTCCCGGTTCTAATATATCTATCAGTGATCTCATATCAAGTCTGTACAGTCAAGCTGAGCAGAATGCTTCTGTTAATCATATACCAAAAGCAAGTGACCACGGGATGCATTCCACCACAACAATGTTGGAATCTGATTTAGTCAACACTGATGATGATTTTGATGAAGATTCCTGGGATTTTAAGGCTGCCATTTCAGGTACCAGAGCTGAAGACGGAAGTTCTGATATTGATCTTGTAGATTCAGAGAAAAAACTTTCGACCACATTAGAGCTAAATGATTGTGTCGATTTCTATTGCAAATTAAAGGATGAATTGTGCTCAGTTGTACTGTATCATCTTGATAATTTGAAGGTTGGTAAACTTGTTAAAATTCTTTCCTTTTTTTTTTTTTTTTTTTTTGAAATGTTAAATTTGCTTATCTTATTGAATTTTATGAAAATACAATTTGTCAGAAAGCTCAAAGTACTGCTACTCTTTCTGGTGAAGAGGCAGAAGCAAAATCTCTTGATGAGGAAATAAAGGTTGGTGACTGTACTTGGTCATATATATTTTATGCCTTTCCTTATTATTATTTGCACAATTTGTCTGGTTTTATGCTTTGAGTATGCAATGCGGAAAAGCTTGAGAAACTTGTATATAAGCATTTTAAGTGACGTTTGGCTGTTTATCTTGAATGCATAAGAAATTAATTCGATAAGATCATGGCTTCTGGAGGTTGGATCCTCTCTCCTTAATGAATTTATATTAGCAGTTCTGGAGTTTATATTGTTTTCATCTTCTTAGCTTTCAGTTTGATAAATCTCTCTCTCTCCCCTCATCAATAATACATGTCTATTGAATATTTTCTTCTTATTTTGAATTCAGCCCTCTTTTGAGTTTTTTTTTTTTTTTTTTTTTGGGTGGGGGGGGGAATGGTCTTAACTTTGTTATATTAATTGTTGCTTTCTATTGTAGGAATTCTATAATGAACTCTACAAAGATAATTTGATCGCTAAAGAAGTGCAGTCAGAGAATCTATCACCAAGAGATATTTGCTTCAGCAGTTTTCTAGAAGTTCTGCAGGAACCAAAGTTCCAAGCTATTGAGTCAGAATATCAGTTATCAAGAAGATTGTCATTGGTATGCATCTTATTCTTATTACAGCTAAAAGTCACCTGTTACTTATTCTTATCAAAACATGCATTTAGATATTTACAATGGGTTAACATAAATAATGTCGGATACTTGTGAGTGCGATTTGTTATTAATATGGTCACTGTATGTTGAATTTTTAAACTCTAAAATTGAAACAGTGCTTGATCTGCTGGCGGTAATTTGAACATATGATCACCATTATAAGCTGCTTGGCTTCTTTTCTGAGCCAAGTATAAGATGTGCTTATGCAGTAGTTTATGTGCTGATATTGAGTAGGTGTTCAGAACTGTTTATTTGCCGAATTTAGGAAATGTTCTTACCTTGTTTGCTGCATTCTTCCCCTCCCCTCTAATTTTTTTGCTTCATTTGAGTGATAAAGTGAGCCAGTGTTAGTTCACATTCTTGTGCTTTCTAATTGTTTAAGTATCTCTTTCTTATGTTTTTTAGTGGAGTTCGATATCCAATATGACCTTAAGGAAATGTGTGATGAACTTAAATTTTAAGATTTTTAAACATTTGGATAAATACAGTTCCAAGTGAGGTACTAAGCTTGATTCTTACCAACAATAATTGGAACCAACAAACTATATTTGAACTCTCTCTCAACACAATTTCTAGGTGAAGCAATAATATGTTTGTCAAAAACTCAGAAAAGAACTTTTTTTTCGCATTCTATGATGAATTGTTTATAATATTGTGCTCATTAGTCACTTTAGCTTGTCACCTATCCATGTATATTTTGTTTTTTTAGGCAGAAAAGGAAGTGAGGTCAGCTATTGAAGTCCTAAAAGATGTGGCATCAACACTAACGATTCTAAAATTGGGATCAATGGAGGAGCAACAATATTATGTTTCGACATGGTCTAATATAGTCTCTATTTGTATCGAAGAGCTGAAACACGGAGCCTTAATTTGGAAGCAGTCAATACAAAAGAACATACAAAGTCAAATTTTCTCTGAACCTCAAGGTACCGTTTGTATAAGGCACCATCATGATGATGGCAGATTTATTTAACATTATCGTGTCCTTACATAAAAAGAAATAAAGTTACATTGCCTTCTCATTAATTTTTATGCTTTTTGTTTTTGGTGAAAATTCAGGGAAGCGGTATATCCTTGCCCTTGGAGAAATTTACAGAGTAGTTGAAGTTCTTGGAGCCTCAACCAAGCTTTACAAGCCATGGATACTTTTATCTTCTGGTGATGCCAGTCTCTTGGTTGGTCTTCTAAGTGAGTGTTATGGTATATGGTCAAGTTCAGGACTTGAAGATGCTCTCAAGAGTATTTCTGATCACATTGATTTTGAGTATGATGGAACTATAAAGGCACTGCTGGAATCTATCAACTATATTCATAATATTGATGCACTTGCTCTTCAAAACCATGTTTTCTCTGGACAACCTATGTGTCGTTTGTCGGCCTTAACTGCAGGAACAGTGCCAGGTACGTAGATATTGTATTGATAGCTCTCAGGGGTTAATTAAGCTATTCCAGGCCAATTAACTAACCATTTTTCCTATGGATTTTGGAATTATTACCCCCTCACTGTTTATCATTCTTGGGTTGTCCGTGATAAGTTTGAATCAAAATAATTCTTTTATATA